>NC_056725.1:612711545-612719045 GCF_019279795.1 Protopterus annectens
TCTATCCATCTCTTGGCTGAGCATACCCAGCCTTAGGCATAGGCCAACTAGATGGATGCCTAGGGCGCCACTCTAGCAGAGGTGCTTTTCCAGTATTTATTTGATGTAGGTACACCAGGAGGGGGGCACCGAGTGTTTTGGTGGGGGGTGCCGTGGAGCCCTTTTGCCTAGGGCACCAGATGACCTTAGGCCAATCCTGGAGCTGAGTGTCCTCATCTCATTTTGATGCCTTCTTGTCTCTCCCAAATCTATTTTAGCAAATTGTCTTCTTCTTTCCTGCACAATGTAGTGAAACCACCATAATCTGTTTTCCTTGACCTACTTTGCAACTGGGGCTACTTTGGTTTTGTACTGATGTCTTCATTCCTTGGTCTACTTCACAGTGTGCAATACCATCTCTGCCACTTTCATTTCAATCACCTCAAGTTTCCTCAGCTGCTGTGTCTTCACTACCCAGTTTTTTGTACTGTAGTTGCGCCCGCGGTGGTGGTGTTGCGGTAGCGTTGTCGCCTCACAGTAAGACGCTGTCCGGTTCGATTCTCAGTTAGAGAGTCTTCTGCGTGGAGACATGCGTGAATGTGCGTACCTTCATTGAAGGTTGTGCGTTAGGGCTGGTAACTCGGCATGTAAAAATCAACTACCAATCATTAGCGGACTGGAGTTCCACTGTGGTGACCCCTAACTGGGAAAAGCCGAAAGAAACAACAAGAAGAAGCACTAGTTGCATACTTTTGCGCATCTTACTTTTCAGTTTCTTTGGTATTCATATGCCAGACACTACCCATGACACTTTGTGCCAGCAGGCTGTGGACCTCTGATTGTAGCACTGCCCTCCTCACTCAGACTTCCCTTTTTCGCAATACCACTTTCCAGATACTTGAAGCTGTTATCCTTTATACTACTTACTTTCCATTATTATATCTGAAATTTCAGCATCTTCTGATCTGCCCCCGAATATGCAGCCATGAACATTATCTTGTCTGTACTCTGTTTCATTCCCATATCTTCTTTCTTTCGGCTGTTCCCGTTAGGGGTCGCCACAGCGGATCATCTGTTTCCATTTCTTCCTGTCCTCTGCATCGTGCTCTTTCACACCAACCGCCTGTATGTCCTCTCTCACCACATCCATAAACCTCATCTTAGGCCTTCCTCTTTTCCTCTTACCTGAAAGCTCCATCCTTAGCATCCTTTTCCCAATATACCCAGTATCCCTCCTCAGCACATGTCCAAACCAACGCAATCTCGCCTCTCTTGCTTTGTCTCCAAACTGTCCAACCTGAGCTGACCCTCTAATATACTGATTCCTAATCATGCCCATCCTAGTCACACCCAGTGCAAATCTTAACATCTTTAACTCTGCCACATCCAGCTCTGACTCCTGCTTTTTGACAATGCTACCGTCTTCAACCCATATAACATAGCTGGTCTCACTACCCTCTTGTAGACCTTCCCTTTCACTCTTATTGGTACCCGTCTGTCACAAATCACTCCTGACACTCTTCTCCAACCATTCCACCCTGCCTGTACTCTCTTCTTCACCTCTCTTCTACACTCACTATTACTCTGAACTGTTGATCCTAAGTACTTAAACTCATCCACCTTTACCAACTCTACTCCCTGCATCCTCACCATTGCTCTACCCTCCCTCTCATTTACACACATATATTCTGTTTTAGCCCTGCTGACCTTCATTCCTCTCCTCTTTAAAGCATATCTCCACCTCTCCAGGGTCTCCTCAACCTGGTCCCTACTCTCACTACATATCACAATGTCATCTGCAAACTTCATAGTCCATGGGGCCTCCTGTCTAATCTCATCTGTCAACCTGTCCATCACCACTGCAAATAAGAAAGAGCTCAGAGCTGATCCTTGATGTAATCCCACCTCCACCTTAAATGTATCTGTCACTCCCACCGCAGTCCTCACCAATGTCACACTACCCTTGTACATATCCTGTACCACTCTTACATACTTCTCTGTCACTCCCGACTTCCTCATACAATACCACAACTCCTCTCTAGGCACCCTGTCATATGCTTTCTCTAAGTCCACAAAGACACAATGCAACTTCTTCTGACCTTCTCTGTATTTCTCCAACAACACTCTCAGAGCAAATATGGCATCTGTAGTGCTCTTTCCCGGCATGAAACCATACTGCTGATCACTAATCATCACCTCCCTTCTTAACCTAGCTTCCACTACTCTTTCCCATAACTTCAAGCTGTGACTGATCAATTTTATCCCTCTGTAGTTACTGCAGCTCTGCACATCACCCTTATTCTTAAAGATAGGTACCAAAACACTTTTTCTCCACTCCGCGGGCATCCTCTGACTTTCCAAAATTTCATTAAAGAATCTGGTTAAAAATTCCACTGCCATTTCTCCTAAGCACCTCCATGCTTCCACTGGTATGTCATCTGGGCCAACAGCCTTTCCATTCTTCATCCTCTTCATAGCTGTCCTTACTTCCTCCTTGCTAATCTGCTTCACTTCCTGATTCACTATCCCCACATCATCCAACCTTCTCTCTCTCTCATTCTCTTCATTCATCAGCCCTTCAAAGTACTCTTTCCATCTACTCAACACACTCTCCTCACTTGTGAGTACGTTTCCCTCACTGTCCTTTATCATCCCATATGCCTTTAGTTTTTCATTCTAGTCCCCTGTCATTTGTTGAAGTTCATGTTCAGTGTCTGCTTACTTCATCTGCACAAAGCAGCTTTTTTGATCTATCCTCTATTTTGTTGATGTAGTATACAGGAGTGGATGTTGAATACACCTTGAATACCATGTTTCCAGTTTTTATATCCCACCCAGGAGTTTGAACAAGAGACTTTGCACTGCATGGTAGCATGTACATGCAACCTTGAGACAATATGTGCAGAAAAAACTATTGAACAGACTAATAATTTATTCCCATTATGCATGGGAAGTAAGGCTATCCACTAATAATACTTTTGAAGTAGTTAGCTGACCGCATTGTTTTCTGTTAAGTATGGGTACTGTTTGTGTTAGGGCTTACTATGTTTGGGCAGCAGGTACCACCACAGCCCTTTTCAAGACTCCATCTGCAAGGCTGCTAAATAGTCACCAGTAATCTGGAGACTGAATAACTAAAAATCCAGACTTACATGTACAAAGTCTGAGATTGCCATTTCTCTGAGTATATTCCCTTTTTCTCTGAGGTATGGTAATCTCCGTGTTGGTGTATGTACAAGTTTTTTTTTGGGGGGGGGGGAGACTTGGCCACCTGCAAAAAACAAGTTTAAAGGTAAAAAGCAGTGTTCAATATTTGCTGTTTCCTGCATTTTCCCTCTTTTTTAATTATTTTGATGCATTAGGATTTGGCATTGCAAGTTCTGTCATTTCAATAGGAAGCCACGATCACCCTCCCATACTTCCTGAAATGTAAATGCAGAAGTCTTTTCCAAGCAAAACCAATATAAACACTTTCTGCAATAACATTTATCTTAGGTGATCCACTATTCATAATTATTTGTGTAATTGATATAAAATACATGCAAGAACTGTTATATTAACATACAGACTCCACTAATTATAGCTAAAACCTGTAAAATATGCCTTCTGTGACACATTTATGTATGTCAGTGGAGTGTTACCCAACAGCCCTGCCCCCGCTAAAAAAAATCTGTTACTAACCCAGCATTCAGGTCTGTTTTAGTCCACTCATTTATTGGAAGTACTTTTAGTGTCCTGACTTTAATGATATAACAACAGTAAACTCAAGTTCATACCATCATGCAGAACATTCCAGTCTGTCCAACCATCTTGTTTCTGGAACTGCACTCCTAGATGTCTCTCTTTTTTTCCTCCATTAAACCTGATCTGTTTCCCATTTGTCCTGTATCTCTTAGTTCTGCAGCCTTTTTTTGTTTCATCTATAGCTAGACTTTTGTCACAGCTAACACTATAACAATGACATGATCTTGGCTGTTAAAATCCAACACTTTACTATTCCACTAAACCAATCTAAATTTGAACTGCAAACAAACCTCACTTTCGACACAGGAACCAACTGTGAAAACGTAGTAAATGTCAAAGAAACAGCAAAGGTTCCAAGCACAGCTTAGTTCAAAATATTTAATGGGTACAAAAAATACACAGGGTAAGCGCTTTCACCGACCAAAGCTCCGCTTCATCAGACCATAATAAAGCATGTCAGCAGTTACTCCACATTTAAACCTGTTTCATCCAATACAAATCAAGTTTGAGAGTGATGTAATAATTGGCATTAATTAATACAAATGTACAAATAAACACATATATATATATATATATATATATATATATATATATATATATATATAACTTGTAGTTACTGATATGCTTGGACTGATAGACGAGAATAAATATAACCATCTCATTCATAAAAAGCATGCTTACATATTTGGTTAAAAACTCAAACATCCTAATAAAAAACCTTAATAAAAAATGTTTTACTACAAAACATCTAATTCAACTTCTTTAAAACCTACTAATGCTTCAATGGTCTAGCTCTTAAAAATGGTTTAAGCGAAACTCTGCTGTTTAAACCAGGATACCTGTCAGCGTGTAGTTTTAGTATCCAGTTCTGCTCAACAGATTCAGTTCGATTGTTGAGGTCTCCCCCTCTAACATTGACATGTAAAGTTTCTACAACAAAAAACTTAAACCTATGTTCACAGCCTTCCTTTATCACATGCATAGCTAGGCATTAGACTCTTTAGAGTTCCTGATGTTACAAAGATGCTCTAAAATCCTATCTTTGAAGGGTCTGTTCATTTTGCCAATATAATATGCTTAGCATGTCGTATAAAAACTAAAATACACTAGATTCTTGGTATGGTGGTCAGCATAAAAATCAATATTAATAACAAAACCTAGCTGTGGGTGTGTAAAATTACTTCCTGAATAGATATACGCACAAGCTGTACATCTTCTACATGTGAACGTGCCCACTCTTTCTGGCTGCACATGAGTGTTATGTTTCAGGGGCCTATAACATAGTTGTTTCTTCAAAGATCTATTATTTCTAAATATAAAATCTGGTTTATTATTGATAACACCTCGTAACTCAGCTACTGTTAATAAAATGTCCCAATTTGTCTTAATGACATCACATACCATATCAATATTGCTGGCAAATGTCAAAGGCATTCTCAGTTTAGTGCCTACAGTATTATTTGTGGATCCACCATCATCCATCACATTAGAAGTCTGACCAACCTCTGTCCTAGAGTCAGTGCTAAAGAATGGTCTACACCTACCCATCCTCTCCTTCCAGGCTTCAGAAATCTGTGTGCTTGTGGTGTCACACTTGTAACCCCTACTCAAGAACTCTTCTTTCAACGAAGCTAGGGCAATGTTCAAGTCAGTTTCTTTATTGTGAAGACGTATAATGCGATAAACTTGCCCCTTAAAGACATTCAATTTTGTATGGTTTGGATGCATACTGTTATTGTGCAGGATACTGTTTTTCCTAACACTTTTTTTGTAAACACTGGTAATGACAGTGTCTGGCATATCCCTGTTGATCTGCACATCTAAAAAATCTATCTTGGTAGCTGAATATTTATGAGTAAACTTTAGAAAATCATTCGTACTATTAATGTACTGAATAAACTCCAACAGTAAATGCTCCATCCCTTTCCTAAACAAAAAAAACATCGTCCACAAACCATACATACCAACCAACTGAGGAGCTGTATCTGTCATTTGTAAGTATATATTGTGTCTCCCATCCTACCAAAGCCAGGTTGGCATAGCTGTTTGCATAAGCTGTGCCCATAGCCATGCCAACCTTCTGCAAGTAATGTACTTCATTGAAAATGAGCACATTGGTCTCCAGAATGATTTCCAAAAGACTGCAGATCAGTCTGCCCTTGTCATTAGATACATTGTGTGTGTGTAATAGAGACCTGACACTCTGTATTCCCCATTCACTGGGTATCAGTTTTAACTGATGTCCTACAAGATTTACACGTTTGGCAGGACTTTAACTTTGAAAACAATGTTTAAGGATGCTGTTTGTAATGATAGTGTTTTTAAGAAACCTAGTGTATTTGTACCCCCTCTCAACTCTACTATTGATTTGTTTACAGAGGTCTGTGAGAGGCAACTGAGACAAAAATTTTTAGACAAACAGAATGATTGTTTTTTTTTAACTTGACTATTGATGAGAGGCAGGCTTTATCTGATTTGAAATGTTTAAATAGTGTTGAAGTAAGACCAGCTGATAAAGGTGGAGCCATAGTTGTGCTGGACAAATGTTTGTACATCTCATTGATGATAGAGTTATTAACAGACACAGACACCTATGTTCCCATACCGTTGTATACTTTGACATGTGTTATAAAGAAAGTTGAGTTTTTAATATTTGATCTATTGATTACTGGTTTAATAACAGAGCCATTGTTTGAGTATTTTAAAGCCAACAATCTCATCACCCCTATGCTATATGGGCTCCCCAAGATACACAAAGATCTTTATAGACCACCTATGAGACCTGTTGTGTCCAGCAGGGTCTGGCTTACAGAACCGTTGTCTATTTTTGTGGAGAAAAATCTACGTACTGTTTTGAATAAGTGTAAAACTGTTTTAAAGGATACGAAAGATTTCCTTGCTCAGCTGTCTAACCAACTTGGTAATATTAATAGTACGTGTTTCTTTGTTACACTAGACATTGTTTCACTCTTTACCGTGATACCCAGTGAATGGGGAATAGAGTGTCAGGTCTGTATTACACACACACAATGTATCTAATGCAAGAGCAGACTGATTGGCAGTCTTTTGGAAATTATTCCGGAGAACAATGTGTTCATTTTCAATGAAGTACATTACTTGCAGAAGGTTGGCGTGGCTATGGGCACAACTTGTGCAAACAGCTACGCCAACCTGGCTCTGGTAGGATGGGAGACACAACATGTACTTACAAATGACAGATACACCTCCTCAGTTGGTTGGTATGTACGGTTTGTGGATGATGTTTTTTGCTTTGGAAAGGGACGGAGCATTTACTGTTGGAGTTTATTCAGTACATTAATAGTACGAATGACTTTCTAAAGTTTACTCATAAATATTCAGCTACCAAGACAGACTTTTTAGATGTGCAGATCAACAGGGATATGCTAGACACTGTCACTACCAGTGTTTACAAGAAAAGTGTTAGGAAAAACAGTATCCTGCACAACAACAGTATGCATCTGAACCATACAAAATTGAATGTCCTTAAGGGGTAAGTTTATCGCATTATGCGTCTTCACAATAAAGAAACTGACTTGAACATTGCCCTAGCTTCATTGAAAGAAGAGTTCTTGAGTAGGGGTTACAAGTGTGACACCATAGACACACAGATTTCTGAAGCCTGGAAGTAGAGGATGGGTAGGTGTAGACCATTCTTTAGCACTGACTCTAGGACAGAGGTTGGTCAGACTTCTAATGTGATGGATGATGGTGGATCCACAAATAATACTGTAGGCACTAAACTGAGAATGCCTTTGA
>NC_056725.1:612724045-612974045 GCF_019279795.1 Protopterus annectens
ACAAGTGCAAGTGCAAATGCATGACATATGGACAGTTTAATGTAGTCAGGTAACCAGCATGTTTTGAGGAAAAATGTGCAGATAGTAGGGGAGCAGTCAAACTTTTCGAATGTCTTGAAGAACTGGTAGGTCAAAACAATGACAGATTTTAAGAATGAGGAAAACAGACATAAGGGACTTAATTTGAAGGCACGGTAAAAAGAAATAAGCAGTTCTTTGAAAAATAGGCTGTAAAGCAGGATCAGCAAGTTTTTCATTAGGTAAGGAAATGGAAAAACTGAGTGGTTCAAGTAGTCCATTGCCTACTCTCAAAACATGTTTCCATCTGTCATCACCCATTTTTTCTGTAAATTTTGGATCCTTCTTGGCTGAATTTGCAAAGAAGGATACTTATTGAAGGACTTGCATAATAAAGAGCTGAAAAGGATGGGCACCACCTTTCTACTGGTTGTCTTCACTTGACTGGCCACTAGAGAGATTGCTTATCACTTAAGACTAAATGAAATCATAGACATGCACACTCCAAAAACTAATAAAGACAGATAAGCATGCTGGAATGATCAAGGAAGCAACAACAGAATCCAAAATAAAATCTTTTTAGTCTCCAAAACCTTAAAAACATAGTGCATTTAATGCCGCAAATACAAAATCAGCACAAGACTTAATCAGAACTGAGTTTAATTACAAAACACATTTGAAGGGTGAAGGGTTTCTTAATGGTAGTGACCTTAAGAAAAATAGTAAAAATGAATGTAAGGGGTTTGAGAGATCTATGGTTATAAAATATTCCATTACTACAGAGGGTATTAGAAGGATGTCCGTCTATTCACTTGCTGCAGTATTCTTCACTTGAGGGACATTCCTGCCAGATGGCGCCCCAAAGTCGGACGGTATACAAAAAACTTTCACCACTGTAGGGTACATAGTATGTCTGCCATAGGCTGCAGTTGTACATAAGCCATAAAATGGATGTACGTACATACCATCCTCTGAACTTTTCTACCACCAGTCAGAAAGCCAGCTACCGAACATCAGTCTTGCAGTTTCCAGCATTTCCATCATTGTTTTCTCAGATAAGTGCCCCGTTGGGGAATAGAAGGCCATAGTAAAGTTGTGTAAAATCTTACCATAACCATAGATTTCCTTCTCTTCACTGCTGCAGTATTCTATCCCTCCTGCCTTCCCCACTGGACTCTTGTTTTTTCTGTATGCACGCACCACTTAATACTTAGCCAGCCTTTCCTCCTGGGGCATTCTGTTCTGAGGATGGTACGTGCATGTGTGCATTTTATGACCTACATACAACTGCAGCCTGTGCCAGACATACCACGTACCCTACAGTGGTGAAAGTATTTTGTATATTGGCCGAGGTTGGGATGCCATCTGATGGGGATATCCCTCAAGTGAGGAATACTGCATCAGTGAAGAGAAGGACATCTATGGTTATGGTAAGATTTTACACAACTTTACTATTGTGAACGATACTTGGAATATTTTTAAAGTGAATACATGAATATTTTCTATTGTAGGCACAGAACCCAATTTTGTGTATAAGACAGCTGGTAATATTAAAGGACTTTTAGAAGAAAATAAAAACTGTTCTAATAGTTTCCCAAACATCATTAAAGGTATGTCAAAATGTGGGAGATGTAACTACTGCAAGAATATTTTATTAGGTGATAAAACTTGTTTAGACAGTAAGTAAATTATATGTTAAATTGAAATATGGAACTCGTGTATCTAGAAGGGTCGGATATATTGCAAAATGTTCTGTTTTGTACAGCATTTTACATTGGTAAGATGGAGAAAAAATGATATAGAAGAATTTATGAACATAAGTACAACATTAAAAAAAAACAGAATATTAATAATGCATTATTTAAGCATTCTACCGTATTTCTAATTTTGCTGGTTTTAAATTTGCTATTTTGTATATAATTGAACTGGACCCCAGGGATTGTGGTTGGAAAACTAGATTAAAATGTAAGGAATTCTATTGGCAGTTGAGATTGAATGTCACCCCCCCCCCCCCGGTTTAAATGAAAGTGTGTCCATTGTCCCAGTGTTAAAATTAAGGGCAGCAAAACTGTAAATTTAAGACTGTTAGAGCTTTATTTTGTCAGTTATTTTTAAATCAATATAAATAGAGATTTTTTATGGCTTTAATATTTATATCGATTTTAATAGTCATTTTTATGAATTTTAATAATTCATATTTAATGGATGAAGTTGGCTTCAGTCCTTTAACGTTTTAACCAATTCAGTTTTATAAATTATTATTTATTCATAAATAATTAACGTAATTATTATTGGCTTTAGTATTGATTATGCATACTGTTAATGTTCATTAAATTCATATGCCTTCTTGGACAAGGTGGTTTGTTGACGAATTTGTATGTCCCTTAAAGAAGAGAAACCTTATTTTACAAGTTCTTCAGATGTAGTGACTGTTTTAATTGGTTTTTCAAATATGGCATCAATTCATTTATTCATTTACTTGTTTATTGATTCAGTTAATGGCGGTATAAAAGCAATGTGTTGTGTAACTAAACTCAGTTCTGATGAAGTCTTGTGTTTTTGCTGAATCTGTATTTGGGGCATTAAATGCACTATGCTTTAAATTTTTTTGAGGTTAAAGATTTTATTTTAGATTCTGTTGTTGTTCCCTCAATCATTCCAGCACACTTATTCTGTCTTTATTCATTTTGTGTGTGTGCAGGGCTACTATTTCATTTGGTCTCTTAAGTTTTGTTGCTGTGTAGCTTTTGATCTTGGAGCATTACACCTTGGGGCATGGAAGCTTCACAAAACTCACAGCTTTTTTTCTGGCAAGATCACATTGGAAATGCTGGCTGTTGACATTGGTATATTAAAGGGGGAACTCACACGGTTAATAGGGCTGTTTACCCAGTCGCATTCAAGTTATGTGGCTCGGGTTGGATTGTCTGGTTTTCTGTTGCATTCCAAACAACAGAACAAGTCCTTTCTACAACCCCAGCAATGGAACAATGTGTTGGACAATGAAACAAACTCTAGCTCAGTTAAGAACAGAGGTTTAACTGCAAATGGCAGCGATTGGAATTCTGTACATTCTAAGAAATTTCAAGACCCAGGTTGTTCTGTTACTGATGAAGTTCTTCCATATAGGAAGAGACATAAACCAGATTTATCAGAGTGGCTATCAGAGGCATATTCTTTTTCATCTAACAAGGCATTATCTGTGGATCCATCTTACAATGATAATGTATTTACTAATTAGGAAAGTATGACTAAGGGATTTCAAAAGAAATTGTTAAAAGTTAAAACTTTACAGTTTTAAAACTTTACAGTTAGACAGTTATTTGAAAGAATGTTTGAATTTAAAATTAGTACCTCAGGGTTTGAGGGTATATACATTTCTAATGGGATGGAAATTAATGACAGCTTTTATAATTATTTTATAAAAATATTTGCCAACATTGTTTAGAGCTAATGAAGCTGTTAAACCAGTATTAATAAAGTTGTCTTTTTTTAATTATTAGATAATGTCAATTTAGTGAATGAACACATGTTTAATGATTTACTATTTAACAGTCTTGAAGAGAAATATGAAAGATTTTTTTAGATATGTGGACAAACAAGTTCAATCTACTATTCATAGGAAAATAAAAAGACAGAAAGGGACAGTGTACAATGTAAACAAAGTAGGGCATATGTTTTAAGGGATACTCACTCTGGAAATAATGAGATTACCTTTCATAATAACAAGTTGGATGTTTATTCTCCTCATAACAACAGTATTAATTATCTTGAGTGTACCCCGACTCCAATAGAAATTGAACATGAATATAATATTAATAACCATTTAGAATTTATCCTGTTGTGATGTTCTCAGAGAATTGTGGAACAGAAGGGGAGAAAGGACAGTTGGAATTACCCCAGGGAGAGGGGTAACAGGGGGGAAGATAGTGAAGAAGCAAAAGAGGAAAGAGAGAACAGTGGAAACAAATATACTAGTATGTGATGGTAAGATTACTTACACACACAACGGTTTTAATATTTTTAACTACAGTAATATTGTGATAAATATTTTCTTTGAAAAAGGTTGTTTGTTTTTCCTAGTCATCATTTTGATACTGTGGATGTGCTGCGTGAATTGAAACTTTTCACCCAGAAATTGAATTTTGCCATCCAGTATGGCTTCAACACTACTAGTTTGGATATTAAACAATATAAGAAAAGAAGTTTATACACTACTATATCTAACCCCACTGTCCAGGTATTTGAAAAAGCATGTCAGCAAGATATTTGCAAGATTAGTAGAAATAGAACCGCATATGGTGGTATATTCAATTTAGCAAAACATGAGAGGTGTTTCTTAGATAGTTTAAGGACAGAAATATAAGGATGATGAAACCTGACAAGAGGGGTGGGGTTGTTATATATGACACGATTTATTATATAGGCAAGGTGTTCAACACACTACAAGATGAGTCTACTTAAGAAATTAGCACTATTAATCAGGTGAGCCTAGTGTATTGGTTCTAGTATTGATTATGCATACTGTTAATATTCATTAAATTCATATGCCTTCTTAGACATGGTGGTTTGTTGACAAATGTGTATGCCCCTTAAAGAAGAGAAACCTTATTTTACAAGTTCCTCTAGAAATGGTAACTGTTTGAATTGATTTTCCAAATATAACATCAATTAATTTATTCATTTAAGTGTTTGCTGATTCATTTAATGGTGGTATAAAAGCAATGAGTTGTGTAACTGAACTCAGTTCTGATGCAGTCTTGTGCTTTATACGAAAATGCAGTTTTGCTTTTGGGGTGTTAAAGGCACTACAATTTAATTTTTTTGGAGATTAAAAATACTTTATTTTGGATTCTATTGTTGCTTCTTCAGTCATTCCAGCATGCTTATTCTGTCTTTATCACTTAAGACTACCAACAAAGGGACATTGTACTTGAAAGCTATGACTGCTATGAACAGTAAACTAAAGTTCATTCCAAAGATCAGTGATTACATCACATGCTCTGTATATCATTCTTTTTTAATTTGGAAATGTTGATTTGTTTTATAGATTCTTTCAGTATTATTTTGCTTATCTCCTGGGAACTTCTAGATCAAAACATGAGCCCTTACAAAGACCCTTATCGTAACTTTTTGTTTTCTTGCTACATGAAATAAGTTTCTGTTTAATCCAGAATTATATTAACTATGTTTTTGTTTGATATGTTTAATTCAAAATGTTTAACTTTTTTTTCCTTTTAGAGTCATGTAGAAAGAAAAAAAGAACAAATGGAAGAAAATCTAACTACATTTGAAAACTAACTAATTTCACTACTTTTAATTAAAATCAGGTGATTACTGCTAGCAAAAGACTGTTTTAGTCTGATAACCTATTAGAAAACCAGAACAGATTGAGTGCTTTCCCCACTGAAAATTAATGGATTTAAGTGGTAATTATTTAGTTTTAATACAGCTTATACAACAGTCTGGACTTCAGAGACTATCATTATAGTGTGAAATAGAGTTCACTGCAGAAGGCAGTGCTTTTTAAGTGTTGTTTTTTTATGCAGCATGCTTTGATTTCGGAAGAAGGCTCAACGTTCCTCAGGCAGTCTAAACTGCTTGATGAAATGGATGAAGCTACCAGGTTGTTCCGTAACTCTGGCATATGATATGGGGTCTGTAGTAGAGGATTTTGACATGAACAGTTGCTTTAAATGAATTTCAAAGTTAGAAACATGGGCTCCAGTAACAGAATTTCTCAGGGGAAGTTCTATGCCAAAATGTAACCTATCCTTCACAATGGGCAGTCCCATGCATGTTGCAGTTTTGAGTCACTGCTAATATCCCATTACTCACTCCATGCTTAGGTTTTATGAGAAGTAGATAGAGGATTGCTATTCAGTAAATGTACTCACTTGGAGTTTTTTGGTTTCTCTTTTAGCATCAGTAGCTGTTATTTTTTCTCATTATCTTGTTGGCATCCCAGAAGCTGTAGTGCTTGAATATGTTATCTGAGCTATAGTTGAAATAATATTTTTGAGAATTCTGAGAGCATTTTTGTCATTGCATGTGTTTTTTCATACCATGATACTTTATAAAGCACATATACACAGTGTATTTTTGTAGCTATGGGCAATAGAGTCAAAAAAATGTAGCAAGTATTATTAAGGAATTAAATTTCAGAGCTAGTTAACAAGTGAAAGTTGAGAATGAATGGAAGTGAAATAAAGGTAGTCAGTTTAGTCTTTTTATCATGCAAGGGTATGCTGAGCTTTGTATAGACCTTGAAAACCATTTTGGACAGGATTATTTTGCAGTTTGTAAGTAAAGTAGAGGAGCCAGGGACACTGAAACATTTATTTGGTATGGGCTTGTAACCCATGACAAAAATGTTATGGTATCGTAGATGAAGTGATGAAAAATAAAAAGAACCGAAGCTTACCAAAAACTTGTATTGGCTTTTTTTAATGTTGTGGTTGTTGAGTGTGTGTTCTGCCATGGAAGTGGAAGATCAAGAAACAGCATCTGGAATCATGTTTTAGAAGAAACAGCCTGGTTTGTATCCTTATCCTGAGTAAAAGGTTTGGACAGGTGCCTGCTAAAGGCACACATAAGAGCATCAGTTCTCCCAGTTAATTCAGTAAATTAGTTATATTTAGAAAACTAGATTTGGCTTGAAATACCTGCCCATAGAGAAGAAACTGAACATACTATTTTTTTTAAAGATTAAATGCAAGAAGATACTTATGGTTTTCTTAAGTGCTCAGATGTTTAAGCTTTACTCACTTCAACAGAAAAGTGAGGTCAGGGTGGTGAGACCTAATTTTGATTCACAAGATTATGCACTTAAGTAGCTGCTTGGGCCTAAGCTGTAATTGTTCAATATTTGTAGTTTCTGAAGTCAAATATTTTATCTTGAAGAAGAGCTGCAAGGAAACTGTCATTCAGCAAGTTATCTCAGTTAAGCTGTAAATAACATTAACATTTTAAAAGAAGCCTTGGGAGATGACAGATATATCATGTTTTCAAAATATTACCAAAGCTATTTCTGTGGAGACTGTTTTCATTGACCATGAAGACAAACATAACAGACTTTTTTCTTAAATCTCTTTATGAGAGAAAACATAGCATCAGAGAATCTTTTTCCTGTTGATGTTTATTTAGGGACAAACATGCTAAAGTAGGGAAAACAGTTTGACAGTTTTAAAGTCTCCAATCTAACACCGATTCACTGTGGGAAATTTACGCTGAACAGATCTGTAAGATTATTTCAGTTTGATTATAAAAGTATAATCCAGGTATGATTAGCCAAGGCATGCCCAGTCTCTAGTGAGACCTTTAGCTTATGAAACTATTACAAAGTATGGGTATACAGGAATTGGGTTGTAAAGGGGGCAGGAAGATTGTACGCAAGAGGGTGGTGGAAACCCAAACTTGTTTTGATGGGACTAGTGCACCTGGACTTCATTATTAGTGGCATTATAGTGTGGTTTGGCTTTTCAGAAATTATCCAAATAACTATTGGAAATTAAAATAGTCGTGGGTTAGTGGTTATTATAGTTTTGTGCCTGAATATTTTTCCAGTACAGGTGCAGTTTATCAGCTACACAAAGATCATAGTATAACGGCAATTCCCTAAATATAAAGAAGCCCTTCCTGTTAGTGAATGTTTGTGTGGTACATACATTTTAATAGCTCATTTAACACAAAGTAATATACCCTGAAATAAGACTAATTCATACAGAGTAGGAGATATTCAACAAAAGTTAAATAAATTCAGAAATATGTAAACATAAATTGAAGTGGACAAACATGCAAATTATTCTAAAATGGTTATTATCTATATGCATTTAAGTGTTTTTGTGCACTTGTGAGCTCACAGTGAAAATAACTAAATTAAGTAGTAAACACAGTGTGAGCAGATTTTTGTGTTTGTACTAATGCAATATTATAATGTACAAATTTTCAGCACCATTAAAAAATACTTTGCTAGAAGATTGCAGGGACAAGATTTTAAGTTTTAGGGGCATCTTTTTTTGATGACAAGGTAAGAAGAAGCAGATGTAGGTAACAGGTTATTGTTAGAGGAAGCTCAGGGTAGAATGCTTTAAATGTACATATGCACCATTGATTAAAGGTATCCATGTCCACTGGCATCCATATTGTAAGGCAGACATTTTCATTTGGAAAAAAAAGTGATTTTTTGGGGGGTTACTAATTTATCATTTATCATATGATTTATATGTTAACTATTCAAATTAATTGTATAGTTTTTTATTGCTGAACATAGCTACAAGCTGCACTTACTGATTCAATGTGGATATTATGTCATTTTGACATTGTGAAAGGCATCTGTTGATGAGTGAATGACAGGTTAGGACACCGGAGTACACAGAAATGCAAGCAACAAGAGATTTATGACAGCAGTTTTTGGATCCAACATTGGGAACCCTCATCATTGGTCTGTAGTTGAGTATATTATTTCACCTTGTCTAATCTGGCACTTTTTCTTCACAAGCTTGCACATTTAGGGACATGCATGCCCTGTGCCATTGCATGCTATGTCATCCACTGCACTAGTAGCTTGCTTAATCAGAGTCATGTCTTTTTCATTGGCTGCACAGTTAATATCTCATTGCATATATCCACTGTGGGAAAAGTTCCCATATTCATTGCCGAAGGCAGCAAAGCCTACCTGAGTGTTTGTGTAGTCATTGTATAATGAGCTGTAACCTACAGGTGCACTGCCCCAGTTGCCTTGGAGAGGGGCGTGCCATACATACCAACAGTTCCTTGTTGCCACTAGTAGATACAGAAAGGAGAAACCAGGGACATTTACTGCCTTGAAAATGATGGCTTACCTTAAAGTCCCTAGATTGGGGAGCTAAAGAGTTAACCATTTTATATCTCCTGGCTTTTGATGGGATGAAAGACAAGACACTGAGGGCAGACTATGATGACAGCCTTCCTGTTGCCATATGTTGTGTCCCTTTGCTTGACTATCGGGGTCTTTAACACTAGGCCTGTTGCATGCCTTTGAAGTTCCCATACTGCTGTTGGCTGGTGTATTCATACATGTTGCCTTCTTGTCATGCAGCACTTGTTACACCCCATTTCACACTCTACTGTTTATGTGTTGCCTGGGCACAAAAATATGCAGTCTGCAGCTAGGGCAAACGTCTCCTTTCCCCTTTGTTTTCTTTAAGATGTCAAAGGACCTAGAAGTTGTCATACAGGAGACAAGGACAGTGGCAATAAGACCCCCTCCCACAGCTTCCCAATAGATGACCCTTTCATTGGAAAAATCCTCAGAATTATGTGGTCTACCATAGACCACCCTGTTGCTTCCATTCCTACCATCCAGAAATGCCTTAATGGGTAGTTGGAGAAGGAGGAGCCTTGGGTCATATCCCCCACAGAGTCTATCTTCATGGCTGTCCAAAGAAGTCTGGAAGTATATTCTGCTGCTGTGCCTCCCAAGGGGGCCCCTGTATATAAGACTAAGCATCCTAAAGTAGACTAAACTACTGCATGATCTCTTCAGTGTAGCATAAGACCCATAGACCACATGAGCAAGCAAGAGTAGTTTTCTTGGCCTTGTTAAGGTTACAGCCCTTAACTATTTGCCTAACCTGTAGAAATTCTAAACCACCTCAATGAAACAAGCACTGGAAAGTTTTCAAACATTTTTATGTTTCATTGTAAGGAGAAATAGGAAATTAAGAGGTCATCAACAAAATCCCTAAAATTTAGTTGTGATACATGAGCTTAGGCATCTGCCTACACGGGCTAGCATAACTGGGAATCTCTTCTTTGGACCAGCTCAAGCAATTTATCTTGGATACTGTTTTGTAGGGAATGTTTCTTCAGCCAGTTGCGTCAGGACATGATGAATATATTTCTTGACCAAGGATGTAGTACAGTATGGACTTCCATGGTGACTGCATACTGATCAATAGCTTAATTTCAGCTCTCTCACTGTGAAACAAGAAACTGAGAAATAAGAGCCTGTAATACTGCCAGCTTGAGTAAAATTCAGTGGCATATAAGTACACTGCTTGGATGCCAGCAAAGAAGAAGTTTGAGAACCTGAAGGAAAATCAGCCAAGCAGTCCAAGTTTCACCTTTGGTATGTAAGATGACTTCCAGTAATTTAGAGGAAAAAAATCAAATTCACTTAGAGGTGATTAAAACAAATGAAACACTGAAGGAGTATAACATCTTATCAACTCAAATAACATAAGACTGAAAAAATAAAAGAAGTTTTAACTAGCTGTTCAGATGAACTGATCTTCTTCTTCTTCTTTTGGCTTTTCCCAGTTAGGGGTCACCACAGCGGATCAACTGTCCACTCATGATTGGCAGTGGAGTTTTACGGTGTTGAGTTGCCAGCCCAGTGCCCGACCTTCCACAGAAGGCACACACATGCACGCACTCATGCCTAGGGCCAATTTAGAGTGTCCAATCCACCTACAGCATGTCTTTGGGATGTGGGAGGAAACTGGAGCACCCGGAGGAAACCCACGTGACCACAGGAAGGACATGCAGACTTCAAATACAAGGCATCCCAGCCAAGGATTGAACCAGAGAACATCTTGCTGTGAGGCGGCAATGCTAACTGCTGCACCACCGCAGCCGCCTGCTAACACTGCAAAAATCAAAGGTTGAAATGAAGAAAAGGCTGGCTGAATATGAGACTTCTGAATAAGAGCTGTTTCAAAAATGGTAATGTTGGAAGCTAGAGTGCCCAGAGAAAATCTGTCATTTTCTGCTGTAAGAGGGAAAGTGGAAGGAACAGACTGTATTACTTTTATGAATGCACAAATAAACAACTGAACTGATAATCCGCAGAAGGATTTGTTAATTGAAAGAGCGCACTGACTGTATGCTCTAAACCTTGTCATGTGAAAGCAGCCAAGACCTGTATTAGTAAAGATTCATTCATACTGGCAGAAAGAGTTGATCTTAACAAAACTGTGGAAAAAGGGAAAAGTATTAAAAATAGGTGACAGAAGAGTGTGGAAAATGATTATTCATTGTACACTTGGCAGAAGAGAAGAAAATTTACCCCAGCAATCAAGGAATATCAAGAGACAAGTAAGAGATTCAAGCTGTTATATCCAGCTTCTTCCTAGTATTTTTTCCTGCAGGATTGATGACATTTTTAACACAGAACAGGCTAAGGAGGGAATAAAAAATAGTTTATCCAACAAAAAATGAGTTAGCAAACAGAAGCAGACTCTGCTTCTCATTTTCTTGACAGTAAAGCTCATCGAGAGACTTTGCCAATGAAACCTTTTCCAGTGTTCCAAAGGGAAAATGCTTGAGAAACAGAAAACAGAACAGGAGTTGGCTGGAAGAATGAAGAGCAACTTAGACTTGGACCAGAGTGTGGTGTTGGGAAATAAAGAAGTGGGGGAACAGGAAGACCAGCCACACTGAAATTAGTGAATACATGAGAGACTATAAAGCATCAGTCATATTTGTGAAATGTGGCTTTGCAAGAAAATGTCTGAGAAAGACTGGACTTTTGTTGACTTCATTAAACTTGTTGGTGGACTGTAAAGCATTTATCCCACTTTATATCATTAATGTTGAGAAAGATCGGGAAAAGTAACTTTAAGTAAAACAAATTGTGTTCATATTAGTATTTGTGTAAACATTTCATGATATTACATGCATGTTATATACAGTAAAGCAGTTTTGTGTAGTGTGTAGTCAGGGATATTTTAAATGGGGAGGGGGTTTCATTGATACTTTTTTAGTTGTAGAAAATATAGGTTTTACACTATAACAATTGAAGAAAGGCTGGACAAAGGCAAGTTTTCGTAAATCTGAACAGCTTTTTGTTTCTTTTCATCCTAGGTCTTTAGGTTTGGCTGTTTCCAAGTAAAACCTTTCTTGGATATCTAAAGCCATTTTTTGCTATTCTTTTCATGGGAAGAACCTTCCTTCTTCTGTTAAGGCTCATTCCACTAGAGCTGTGGCTTGTTCAGGTGCTTTTTTCAAGGGTTTGGATACTAATTCTCTTCTTGAGGCAGCTACTTGGACTTCTGTGCAAACCTTTACTAAGCACTGTAAGTTGGATCTAATTTATAGGGCCAGAGCTGACTTTGATCTTGGGCTGTGAGTAGGGTGTTAAAATGCACCAATTATATGTAGAATTTTTCTCTTATTTTTACAAGGCTAAATGTGTAGAGTAATGCTCTTGGTGTAAGCTATAAATAAGTAGGCTTGAAAAAATAAGATAAAATAATGAAAGCCATGAAAAATGCCTATTTTTCTTACATCTGGTAAGATGGTAGCCTGTTTTTTTCCCATTAGCAAATTTTCAGTGGGAGTCAAGAAGTCTGCAGCTGAAGGTAGTTCTGAGTGAAATTTACAAAGATGCATTATTGACTACTTTTACATGGAGACAAGCTATCTGCATATACAAGCAGTTAATCTTGAGAGGTATGAGGATTCTTTAAGGGAAATGCAGATTTAAAGGTACAATAGCAAAATGTTTAGTGAAAAATATTTTGACATTATGGGAAATGAATAAGAGACAACAGCCTCTGTAGCAGCCTTATATTATTAAGCCTGCTAAAGAGGCTGATAGAAGACTGTCTAGCAGTCTTAATGCTTTAATGAATTTAATAGAACAGTGTACAGCTTAGTCTTATTTAAAGATAGCCAGTGCACTTTTCTTTGGGACTAAAAGTTAATGTTTTCCAATGGAACAGTGTACATTTTAGTCTTATTTAAAGGTAGCCAATACACTTTTTTTCTTAGGGCTAAAAGTTAATGTTTTCTGAAAGCATACAAGCTGGGGTTTTCTTACATTTGGGAGAGGAACAGAGATAAGAAAAGAACAGACAGCAATCAGTATAGGTGGGAACACAGGCCGCAGCATGCACCTAAATATTAGTAATCTTAATTTTAGGTCAGGCAGTATGTGTGGATGCAGCTGTCAATTTGGGTCAGTTTTTCCTATCCTGAGGGTTAAACATCATTTTTGAAGATGTATACTGTTCTGTTTGCTTGTCCTAAGTTAATAAGGATGTGGTTGTTCTGAAAACATTTTCCTTAAAAAGTCTGGAACATGTGACATAGGTTCAGATGGAGACAAAAATAAATAACTGTACAAAAGTCAAGACAAAGACATGCAACTGGAGCATTTCTCCCCGGGCCTTTGTTGAAAATTGTCTCGTTCCAAGTCAGACTTTCCCGGTAAACAAATGTTAAAATAAAATAAAAAGGTCAGCCTGCTGAACAGGGTGTGCATGTAACATAAAAGCTGGAAATACATATCAGCTTTCTGAATGTATATAATAGGTGAGAACGATAGCTTTTTGTCATGATGACTATGCTATCTTTATTACTTTGGAACACAAGTAGCTTTACAAGTATAGACAAAAAGAAAAAATATTGAATTGTATTAGGAAATGCAGAGTGCAAATAGCAGTGCTGCAGGAGGCACATTTGGAAAGAAATGAGCATGTGAATTTGACAGAGAGGATTTCAGGATTGGTATTCAGCATTATAGGGACAAAGGAGAAGGGGGTAATTGTACTCATTTCTAGAGGAAACAAGACAATGATGGTAGATTTGATGGAGTGGGGAGATATTGGCAAGGAAGGAAGATTATGCTGGCATGCATTTATATTCCATTAAACACTGCTATTATGGACCTTAAGAAAATTTAAGGAGAAATCCACTTTCAGCAGGAAATATTACTTATAGGTGGGGAATGGAACTTGATTTGCAGTAGTGAGGATGTATCAGGGAGACCTAGAATGGAAAAGGTAACAGAAGTGGGCAGATTCCTGAAGAAATTTATGAAAATGTTTGGGACCGAAGATTTGAATTCAGTAGTAGGAACTCTGGGAGAATTTACTTATTATTCCCTAAGGTACAATAACTGGGCTAGACTAGATAGAAATTATATTTCACAGGAATATGTGCATTTAATTGAGAGCTTCAACACATACCCAGTTATATCCAATAACTACTACAAATTATGCACAGACAAAAACCAAGATAAAAATGCAGAATAATGAAAGGAAAAATGTGTCACTGGCACCCTCCAACCTGCCTGTTAAAGAGTGAGGAATTTAAGGAAATTATTTAAGAGCTATTAGGGAAGATATAAATATCTTCAGAAGTTATAGCTATTGAGTGGGATAAAATGAAAATGGGAGTTTAAAAATAAGGTAGAAATAAGAGAAAGTAATATGGATAAGAAGTAGCAGGAATTACTTAGAGGGACTGATAAAGGTTAAAGTACTGTGGAGTCTCATAAAACAAAAAGAGGCACAAATGCAGAGTTATAAAGAAAAATAAGAGAGTGTCTGGAAAATATCCATGAGTTTAGAAAGATTGCTGTTAAGCAACTATTTTTTGATAACTACAGAGCACAAAAACGTGTAGTACAATGACTTAGGCAACAGAAAGTAGAAAGGGTTGTCGGTAAACTTACTGAGCATATAACAAGAAAAATGACCAAAGATCCTCTGGAGATGTTAGAGATATGTCGGAAATTTTATGAAAATTTCTGTGAAGCAGAGAAATGTGAAAATAGAGAGTACAAATGGAAATATTTTTGGAAGATTTAATTATCCCATGGTTAGAGGATCAACTAGCAGTTAAGACAGTTGTTAAAGATAAGATAACAACTGTGATGCATAATTAATCTTCATGAGCATATGATGTCCTTCCGTGTCACTGTTGCAGTACAAACAAAATGAAAACTCCAGCAGAAGCTAGAACTTCCAGTAATTGACCTCCCAAACCTCCTGTATCAGAGGCACATGGGATATATGCAAATGATCCTTATGAACATCAAGTGTTTCAGCTAATTGGAAATTTTGAATGTCTATGACTTGTTTCATCGTTTTCATTTCGAGTTTTCATTTTGTTTTTACTGATTGGCTTTTCAGTGGCCTTCTCACTCATTGTTTTAGTTTGTTGTTTGGGATATTTTTGCAGTGACCCTAATGATAATGGACATCAGCTGGGTATAACAGCCCTGTGTTTCTAATGCTTAGACAAACACTCTGCTTGTGCTGTACCGATGAGGTCATACAAAGGTCGAAATATGCATATCCACAGCTAGTGGGGTTTGGCTTTATTGGCCTGAAATTGTCCATTAAAACAACAAAACAAATCATGGGCGTTCAGAATTGCCAATTAGCTGAAACACCTGATCTTCATAAGGATCATTTGCATATATCCCATGTGCCTCTGATACTAGAGGTTTGGGAGGTCACTTATTGGAAGTTATCACTTTGCTGGAGTTTTCATCAAATTTTAATAATGGAAGAGGTTCTGACTACCATTATTGAGTGCCATCACGGGTCTGAGCCTTCAAAATGTTTTAAGGCTAACATCTCACTCAAAAAGAAACAGAAAACTAAACATATTTTGCTCCTAAAGATCCTGAAAGTGATTGGCAAAACTTTACCCAAGGCCTGTTGAATGTCCTTATGGCTCTTAAGCCACCACAGGGTGTTTCTGTTCCTGCTTCCCCTTGGTCTTTTTGGATAATAACCCTGCAAACTTTGTTTCCTCTGCTACTTCCTCAGACATTTCTAGATTCCCTAGATCTCAAGGATGCTTATCTTCACATTCCTATGTATCCCCTTTTTGGGAAGTTTTTATGTTTCTTTGTTACTTCCTGGCATTTTCAGTTCTCTGCTTTGCCCTTTGGCCTCTCTACTGCCCCAAGTGTCTTCAACAAATGCCTCGGTGTTGTGATTTCTTTCTGCAGGCTAAGGAGGATACAGGTCTTTCGCTACCTGGACAACATGCTTGTTCAGGCCTCCTCTCAAGAGATCTTACTTCAGCATGTACACCTTACCAAGTCTCTCTTGCAAAGCATGGGGTTTACTATAAACTTCCAGAATTCATTCCTGACTTCTTTTCAGATTCATGTTTTTCTGGGTTGCAGGATCCAGACTGTTCCAATGTTGGCATCCCTGCCTCCTCCACAGGTCTTAACTCTCATTCCTCTCTTTCAGTATGTTCTTCCTCTGGCTTCTATCACAGCCACAGAATTTCTGAGGGCCCTGGGTTACATCACTTCCATCATTCCTGTGCTCCCCCTAGCCAAGCTGCATATGAGAAACCTTCAGTGGTTTCTAGAGTCAGTTTGGCTTCAGCATTCTCATCCTTTAGATGTTCATGTTCCTCTACTTCCATGCCTCAAACTGGAACTTCAGTGATGGAGTCATCAGTTGTCCTTCAACCCAGGGATTCCCTTTCAACCTCTAATCCCCTCTCAGGAACTTTTCACAGATGCCTAGTATGTGGGATGGGATGCCTCCTTCAGCCCTGTGAAGGTACAGGGCCTTTGGTTGCTTTGACAAAAGAAGACCACATCAGTGTCAAAGAGATGAGATCACTTTTCATTCTCTTTTTCTTCCAGGGCCTCTCAAGATTCTCACTATCAGGTAACCCTTCAGGCAGTTTACATTCCCTCAGCAGATTCTCTGAGCAGGTCCATAACACTATCCCACAAGTGGATGCCTCACAGGGATGTGTTTCTTGACATTGTCCGCCAGTGGAGTCCTCAAGTAGATATGTTTGCCTCCTCTCTGAATAGACAACTTTCTCTATTTTGTACTAGAGTCCCATGCCTTCTGGCCTTCTGGACATTTCTTTATGCCTCCCCCCATCCTGTTATTCCAAAAGTAACATTCACGATAAAACAGGGTGCTCTCAAAATCTTGCTGGAAACTCCCTTTTGGCCCAGACAGCACTGGTTCATTGTTTTTCTGCATCTGGCCAAGGGCAGTCATCACAAGTTACCTCACAGGGTGGACCTACACACACAAAACAAGGGATCTCTTATCCATCCCCACCTGTCCACATTTCAACTGATAGTATGGATGATAAGGTTTTGATCCCATACAGACACCTTTTTTTCTGAGGACATGTTTTGGGTCCTGCAAGAGGCCAGGAAACCCACTAATAGGAGATCTTACTTATCCAAATTGAAGTGGTTTTCTGTTTGGTGTCTTTCTTGTAACCTGAATCCACTTACTCTGGACGTTCCTTTGTTTCTCCCTTATTTGTGTGAATTGCTCAATACTAGGTTGGCATATTCTTTTGTTAAGGCCCACCTATTAGCTGTCTCTCCTTCTCTGCCTTTGGCCTCAAATCTAGAAGCTAAAGGGGGAGTCAAACAGTTTCTTAAAGGCGTCCTTCACATTAGGTCTCCCAGGAAGCCTGCTCCTCCACCCTGGGACCTTAATATTGTTTTAGAAAAATTTACTCAGACTCCTTTTGAACCTGTTGGTTCAGATTCCTTACAGCATTGTTCTTGGAAGACTTTTCTTTTCGCCCACTTCTACCAGACAGGCGTCTGAGCTGCAAACCTTTATGGCTGTTCCGCCTTTTTAGTCTTCCATAAGGACAGGGTGCCCCTTCTTACTATTCCTTCTTTTATGCCTACAGTGGTTAATGAGGTCTCTTAATCAGTCTGTTCATTTGCTCACTTTTTTCCCCTCTCTGCACTCTGTTTTTGCACATCTTGGATTTGCACAGACAACTCAGATATTGTTTGGATAAAGCTTTTCGTAAATCTGAACAGCTTTTTGTTTCTTTTCATCCTAGGTCTTTAGGTTTGGCTATTTCCAAGTAAAACCTTTCTTGGATATCTAAAGCCATTTTGTGCTATTCTTTTCATGGGAAGAACCTTCCTTCTTCTGTTAAGGCTCATTCCACTAGAGCTGTGGCTTGTTCAGGTGCTTTTTTCAAGGGTTTGGATACTAATTCTCTTCTTGAGGCAGCTACTTGGACTTCTGTGCAAACCTTTACTAAGCACTGTAAGTTGGATCTAATTTCTAGGGCCAGAGCTGACTTTGCCAGGCCATTCCCCATGGCTTCCTAGAAGCCTGTGCTGGCCCTTCCTTCTCCCAGTCTTCTTCCTGAGCTTTTGCATTCTCCCTATTGTAAAGAATACTGCAACAGTGATATGGGAGGACATAGTACATTGGTGTAAAATCTTACCATAACAGATGTCCCTCTCTTCACTGTTGCAGTATTCACTCCCTCCCTCCTCCCTCTGGACCTTTTTCCTTCTGGATGTGCTTGTTACCTATTTTATATTTGGACTGTTGTCCATACAGGGGCTGTTTCAGCTCTGAGGATGGTACTTCCAAATGTCACCTTTATGCCCTACACCATGTGTGGGGAGTGTATATGTGACATATGGCATACCCTTTACAATCCTTTACAACCAGAAGCTTTTGGTATATTGATCAGACTTGGCAGGAGATCCCTATTTTAAAGAATAATGCAACAATGAAAGGAAGGACATCTATTGTTATGGTAAGATTTTTACACAACTGTACTGTATTCCTGTGGAAGTTTGGAAGTTAGATGGGATAAAAATGATAAAGACCTGGAAGATTTTGTTTAGTGGTATTTTAAAAGGAGAGGAAACACCGACATCTTGGAAGAAAGCTGTGAATTATTGCCTAAGGATGTTAAAGAACTGTCAGACCCATTTTAATTTTAAATCATGATTATAAAGTGTTTGCTATACTAGCCACAAAAGTGGCAAATGTGTTGCCAAAATTTATAGATATAGATCAGTGTAGTTTTCTGGAGTCGAGGCAAACATTTGATTACATTAGTAGAACAATGGTGATGAAAAGGGAAGAAGAATGTAAGGTACTGCTGTTAGTGGGTCTTGATGCAGATAAAGCATTCAACAGAGTAATCTTGGGATTTTGATTAGGGCAGTGGAAGTATGTGCATTAAGTGATACAATAATAAGGTAATTAGGAGGATGTATGTATGTGGCATTAATTAAAGTGAGGAGGGTTCCTGTCTGACAAGTTGTGTTTGAACAGAGGAACCAAGCAGAGGTTTCCTCTTTCCCCTTTATTTGCTTTATATTTAGAGCCATTGGTAAAGAAAACAAGGTGCTCAGAAATGCAAGGATATAATTGGTTTGCTAAAAAAGAAAAGTTGGCTTTCTTTGCAGACGATATTATTTTGTCCCTTATAAATCCAGAAGAGGACATCTCAGTCTTGTGGAACATTTTGAGACAGTTTCAAAAGTCTTTTTGATATATAAAATTAATGGAGATAAAACAAAGCCTATAACCATTAAGTTTTGTACCCACACACAAACTATTTTAGCATTACCCATATTTATGGGGACACTATAAGATGAAGTATGTAGGCATATGGATTAAAATGATTCTGTTATAGCAGCAAAGTATATGTGGGAAAAGACTAAAAATACAATACATAAATCGAGAAACTGGAAACTCTTGTTTATGGATAGTAAGATACTAGCAGTGAAAATGTTTTTAGTTCCTTTAGTTTTATGTATGAGTTGTGCATATTTTTATGAACCAGAGGAAAGGTTGTGGCTAATAATTGAGTTGAAAGAATTTATCTTGGAAGGAAAGAAGACAAACATTAAATGGGATAAGTTGATCCTTCCACTAGAACAAGGTGGTTAATGATTAGTAGATTTGAAGGGATATTTAAGAGCTAGACAGTTAAGGCTCATATATGTGACATAAGCAGAAGATTATAATTCATAGGTTCATAGGTAGGTACTAGAGGCTGTCTGCCCAAGGGCCTAAGTAAGCCTAGCCAACAGGGTTCCCTGGCTTATGCCACTCAAGAAAATTAATTTCCTGTGCCCCTGTCGAGCAGAGCCACAGAAGAGATCCCCGGGGTGTATTTCCTATTTCCCATCCACTCATCAAGATTTTTCTTGAAGAGTGCTAATGAGGAACTTTGCTTGACATAGATGGGTAGCTTGTTCCAGAGTATAGGAAGTCTCTGGGACAGGAATCTTTCCCTCCAGAATGTCCTGTTTATTGTGGTGACAAGGTTTAGGTCCCTAGAGCATGTAGCTCAGAGGGATTGGGATTTCTTTAGCTGTAGCATGTCCAAAAGCTCTGGGTTTAACATAGCTTTATATGTTAGGCAGAGATCTCCTCGGAATAGGCGATATGTTAGAGTAAAGCTGGAGTTTTTTGAGACGGTCTGTGTAGGGCATCTGTTTGAGGCCAGTAATACTCTTTGTGAAGTACTTCTGTGGCCTTTCCAGCTGCTGCAGATGTCTTGTGAGGTACATTCCAAAAGGGGCATTGTACTCTATAATGGGTCTAATGAGTGCCAAGTAGAGGGGAACAATGCCCTCTTTTTTCCTGGATGAGAACCCTTTTGTGATGAGATGTGCCACATAGAAGGATTTCCTAACTACTGTGGCGATGCGATTATCAAAGGAGAGACTACTGTCCACCTGGGTCCCAAGGTCTCTTATCATACATTTGACATTAAGTAGACTGCCGTTTATGTGGTAGTACATGGGTACAGAGTTTTTACCAAAGGGGATGACAATGCATTTTTTAGCATTGAGCTTGAGGCCATGCCCCTGACACCAGACATTATTTGGGAACTCGACTATGGCTCCTAGTTTGCAGTCATCTGTGAACTTCATTAGCCAGCGGCCTTCTGTGTTAGCCTGTACTTCAGAGAAGTAGATACCAAACAGGAGAGGTCCCAGAACTGAACCCTGTAGTACTCCACTTGTCACTGATTTTAAGTCAGATTCGCAGTCTGCAACATTTACAGTGTGGGTTCTGTCAGTGAGCCAGTTGGCAACCCATCTTGTGATGTAGGGATTTATACCTAGTTTAGTGAGTTTAGCTATAATTCCAGAATGGGGGATGGTGTCAAAAGCCTTGGCGAGGTCAAGATAGGCTGTGTGAACCACCTTACCCTCGTCTACGGCTTTGGTGACTGCCTCAAAGAAGTCGATCAGGTTCAAAAGGCATGCTCTGCCTTTCACAAACCCAAACTGGGTGGGGTTCAGAGTTTGGAGGTTACCAATGTCTTTGTTTATGTGTTCCATGGCCTTGCAGACCAGGCTCGTCAGGCTAATAGGACGATAGTTCCCAGGATCAGTGGTGGCTCCCCCTTTGTGGAGCAGGATAACTGTTGCTGTGTGCCATTCAGTGGGCACAAAGCCTGATGTGAGACTAAGATTGAACGTGGTGCTTTGGTGGGGAGCCAGATCATTCTGAAGTTCATGTAAAACGCAGCCGGGGATGTTGTCCGGTCCTATGGATGCTGTGTTTGTGGTTTTAGAGAGTGCAGTTTTTACTTGCATAGATGTGATTACAGGGACTCTGCATTCTTCCTCTATAGTTATGGGCCCTTTAGGGGGTGAGAGGGGGTAATGTTAGCACTGAACCTATTTGCCAGGATGTTGGCAATATCAGTTGGTTCTGTAATTTTCATGCCATTGTTCTGTAACTCAGAGTAGATCTGGGTGTTGCCATTGAGATTTTTGACATAGCTATAGAGTGCTTTGTGGCTGCCCTTAGAATAAGCGATGATTTTGTTTTCAGAGCTAGCTTTGGAGGATCTTATAAGGGATCTCAGCTTCTTACTGAGGCTGACCAGGGAGTTCCTCCACTCATGGGATTTTACTCTCTTTTGCAACAGTTTCTTCCTTCTGTTGTAGAGTTTGTTTATGGCAGGGGATCACCAGATTAGCTTACTTTTATTGGAGGATACTGTCTTGGATCTGTTTAGGATAGCACGATCCATGCACTCGTGTAAGTGCTTAGAGTGCATTTGTGTAGGATTCAGCAGTCATAACTGTATTGTCCATCTGCATGGGTGTCATGAAGTTTACCACTTCTGTCTTAAGAAGCATAAAGTTGGCTTTGGAGAAATTTTTTACCGTGATTTCCTTAATGGTGGGTGGGGGCGGGATGCGGATATCTAGTGTGATTAGCTTATGGTCGGATCTGACCAACGAGGAGTTAATAATAGAAAGAGATGAAGTGGGGGGGGGGGTTCAAGAAACAGAGAGTGGGATTTTGGGTACAGATCCTTAATTACAATAATAACAGCAATACAGAATTTTATATTCATAAAGTAGCAGAAAGTATTTTAAGAACTAAGTAAACACAAGAATGGAGAAAGGGGATTTTGCCAATAGAGTTGACTGTAACTAGGAGTACAGAGCACAGGCAAGAGGGGACTGGAATTTTCTGGAGACAATTGCCAAAGGAATCAAGGTATTGGGAGAAAATAACTAGAAAGGGAAAGGTAATGGAGTGGAATGAGGCCAAGAAGACATTTTGTCTGGCAGGCTAGAGACTGCCTTCCCTCCCAGGGATTGATATCAGAGTATAGGCAAAGAGAAAGGGATGGAGATATTAAGACTTGTTATAGTAGAATTTTTAGTTGAATCTAGAATGGAGACCTCTTTTAAAGGGGATAATTAGTAGGACATATAAAATATTGTGTGATAATTATAGGAATCAATCAGTGGGGTGTTAGAAAAGAACTAGCAGAGAGACTGCAAAAGCAGTTTACAAGAAAACAATATTAGGATGTATATATGGCTCCCAAGTATGCAACAAAGTCCAGAAGGTTTTGGATCTTTGCTTGGAAGTGTTTGCATAGGTATTTTATACGCCAAGGAGACTTCAAATTAATTTTCCTCAAGTAGATAACAAATGTTAAGAGGTGTGATGGGGAAGAAAAAGGTAACTAGGAACATATGATTTGATGTTATCCTCTTCATTTCAGTAACCTGTGGGTCTCAGTTCCGATCCTCAGAACTGACCGGCCTCATTTTCTACAGCTTGAGCTTCCTGATTTGAGCTGCTCCCGTATACCCATAATGCCCTGCCTCCCAACATACCTCAGATTTTGTTTGACATGCTTTGCATCAGCAACGGGTTCCTGTGGCTGTGAGCTCCTCTAGAGAATTTTCAGGCATTTTGGTGGTTTGTGAGTGTCTTTACTTTTTACTCTTCTACATATTATCTTAACTTCCTTTTTTCTTTTTCTTACATTTCCTCTTAGTTAAGACTTAAAAAAAAGTTAGCCTTTCCCATCAGTTCTGTCATTAATCATGTTTCTCTGCATGTAGCCTTCTTCTTTCTTTCCCTTTTTTCTTATGTCTGAGCTAAAATCTTAGGGGTTTATGAAATGCACTTCCAGTGGGTGGAAGATCCCCCTATCAAATGCGCACAGGGAGAGTGTTTATTGCCTGGGGCCAACCCACCTGGAGGCCCTTTGCTCCATTTGACAGGCTTTTCACCCCGGGCTCTGGCAGACAGGAGGAGCAAGCTGGTTCTTAAAGGGTTGCTTCCTCCTTCCTCCAACTAGGGGGTGCCATCAACTTCAGAGGCTCAACCCCCTCCTAAAAGGTCTAGGGAGTCCTTGGAGGGCAGGCATCTGTCTCCACCCTGTCTTCCTTGGAGCATCCTAAGAAGGCCCCAAAATTGTCAGAACTGACTTAATTGGCACTGAGCTTGGTTCCGACTTTTCCCCTCCACCCTGGTCATCCTGTGTTGCTCTGGGGCCGAGCAACACTCCTCCTGCTCCTGTTGTGGCAGTGCCTAGCTCGGCACAGGCAGGGCTGGTTCCTAGGTTCTTATTCTGCTCTCCCAGGAGATTGTCGAGACCCCATTTATCAGCCGCCTCCAGGTCTTCCTGGAGCCTATCCTCCAAGCCCAGATTCAGATGGGGCTCTTGTCCACTCTGTTTACATCTGGTTCATTGAGTATTTCACCTTTCCAACCCTTGGCTCCTTCTCCAATCTGCCCTTCAGTTTCAGAATCTTTTGTGCTGCTAGTCTCTGTTGCCAAGGTGTTGGAGCCAATTGAGGTTTCCTCTTCACCTCCGACTATTTCCCCGACCTGCTCGGCTCATTTGGCTTCAGTTCCAAGTCATAGCATTGAGGTCAGTTCCGAAGGGAGGGTGCCAACTTTGAAGTTTTCAGAGCCTTCCCCTTGGAGCTTCCTGACAGCTCGGCTCTGAGTCCCTCTTTGGAGCAGTGGACTTGGGCTCTCCATAAGGGGTCAGCTCAGCAGCTTAGGCTCTGGTGGGACAGCTTTTGGTGGTTCAGAGTCCTTCAGCTTTGAAGTGGTGGAGAGGGTCCTCTCCCAGCCTGGAAGACCCTCAGCACTTTCTGCCATTGTACCTCCTCATCTTCATTCTGGTTTTGTGCCTGAGGCATCCCGACTGTCCCATGGATAGCCAGTCCCTCAAAGCCTCCATACTCTTCCCACTGTAGAACCCCTAGTGTCTTCCAATACCTCCCCAGAGCATCCTACCGAGGAGATACCCCAGAAGAGACTGGGTAAAAGGAGACTCATTGATTCCCCTACAGAATCAGCCACCATGGACACAGATTTCAAGGAATGAGCTGGGTCCCCAAAGTCCCTACCCGATGAAGTCTCCTTTGGAGATGTTTTGGAAGTAATGCACCATTGAGATGGTTGGACAGCCCAAAACCCTTCCCCAGAGGAATTGATGTTGTAAGAGACTTTCATGTCCTGTCCGTCTACTACCTAAGTGTCCCCCCCGGCCAACCCACTGATCCAGCTAGTGTTTTCCAGGGAATGGAAGGAACTGGATATATTAAAGCCAATCTTGAAATGAGCGGACAAGATTCAAAGGGCCCCCACAGATAAGTTGTTTTGGACCAAGGGTATCCCTGTAGATGCCATGGTTGTTGCTGCAGCCACCAAGAAGGAGCTTTCCCAGGAGAGCTCCTCTGTCCATCCCCTGAATAGGGAATCACAGGCTTTGGACGGACTTGGCAAAAGAGTTTATGCCTCTTGCACATTCACCTTGAGAGCATTAAACTATTTATCTCACTTTACAAGGCTACAAAGGGACTTAGTTAAGGAACTTTCTATCTCAACCTCAGGGTCCATGTTTACCTAGGATCAAAAAACCTTTTTCTGTAGACTGGTCACCATATAGTCACTAGCTAGTGCATCTATGAGGTGGATTTCCCATGCTACAGAGGGTACCTCAAGGGCTGCTAGTTTGGGCTTTGCCATGAGGCATCATGCCTGGATGAGGCTGTGCAATTTTGCAGAGCCTTTCAAACAAGTCTTTATTAATGCCCCATTTGACGGCTCTATCTTATTTGTACTGAATGTTTGTGAGACTCTGTCTCCTGGAATGAGAAGGATGGAAAGACCTTGTCTGCCATCAAAATACATTTCTCTGCACCACTGTGGACCTTCTCCAGGAACCAGTGTTGGAGTAAGAAAATGTGGTTTTGGAAGTCGCAAAGTCCTTTTCAGGTCACTTGGAGAATTTCACCCCAGGGTAGAGGGGGGAATAATCAGAATGGAAGACATTGCCCACAGCACCAAGGGGGTACACAGAATCAGGGGTCAAGGGAAGCCACTCAGGACAAGCCCTTCCAGTGATCACGAATAGTTGCCCAACTTTCCTCCTCTCGAGACAGGTGGGATGCAATTCTCCTTGTACAGAGAAGCCTAGGATGCCATCACAAGTGACAAATGGGTGCTAATATCCATAGAATACTTCATTTGTTTTCTGGAGACTTCATAGAGAAAACATTACCTCCCCAATTTTCAACCCAGTCAGAGGGAGGATGCGGCCCACAAACTAGGAAAGTTTTTGTAAAAAGGAGTCATCCCAGAGGTCCCCCCTGATCAAGTCAGATTGGGCTTTTACTCCAGATTCTTTTTAGTATCCAAAAAGATAGGGGACCTAAGACCTATTCTGGATCTGACCTCTCTGAACATATCGATAAAACAAATGAAGTTCAGGATGGTCACAATCTAGTCCATCCTGTCTCTTCTGAAGGTGGATAAATGGATGTGCTCTCTGTACCTGAAGGGTGTGTACTACCATATAAAGATGGACAGACGCTCCAGGCAATTTCTATGCTTCTGGCTGGGAGCCAGTCATTACCAGTTCAGGTCACTCCCATTTGTCTCACCACAGCCCCCAGGGTGTTCACCAAATGCTTGGTAGTGGTGGCAGTGCATCTCAGGCCACAAAGTTTTTCTGTATCTGGACTACTTCAACCAGGCATCTACTCATTCAACCCAGAGACTATTTACTATGGCTAGCCCCAACTTTAGGGATAACTATTAACATACAGAAATGCCAGTTGGATCCAGTTCAGGTCATAGATTTCATCGGGGCTCATTTGAATACAAGGACATCCTGTGCTTACCTGACACCAGACAGGATAACAAATCTAAGAAGTCACATCAGACAAATTCTAGCCATACCTCAGCCCCCATCCAGTTTTGTACTCAGGACATTGGGTTCAATGGCGGCCACAGTAACTTTCCTACCCATGGCTTGCTTCCACATGAGGATATTGCAGTTGATGTTAGCAGTTCAGTGGTCAGTACTCAAGTATCCTCTTAAGTTTTCCCATAAAACTATTGTGAATGCGCATGGAATTTCTGCTCTTGTGGCTTTACTTCACAGATGTTATTCTAGGACGTCTAGTCATCCTTCCATCCCCAAGCCCCATGGTGACCATGGATGCCCCCCCAGTTAGGGTGGGGGCATTATCTGAGTCAAACAGTCCAAGGCACGTGGACGTCCCAGGAGAACAAGTTGCATATTAATGTATTGGAGATGAGGGTGGTTCTTCTATCATTGCACAAACTCGACAGCTTTCTCCCTCTGGGGTCTGTTGCAATCCAAATGGGCAACATGTCAGTAGTTTGGTAAATCAACAAACAAGGAGGAACCAGGTCCTACCTCCTATTTCGAGAGGCAATGAGGGTTTGGCAGTGGGTGATCTCTAACCAGTTTCTGGTAGCAATGCACATTCCGGGGGAGTCCAAAATATTGGCAGACTAGCTCAGTTGAGTTTTACTGACACCTCATGAGTGGTCTAATGATTACTGTGTTTACCTTATAAATGCAAGGTGCAGGGTTTGATTCTCATAGGCGGTAATTGGCTAGACTTAAAATGGCTCATAAAGGTCAGTTAGCCTAGTGTGAATAATGAAATGAAATGATTAGGAGACATGATCTTCCAGAAAGGGGACATCCCTGTTGCAATCTGTTTGCTTCCTCTTTCAACAGCAAATGCAGTGGGTACTTTGCCTTGATCCCTCCTCAGGGACAGTCACCCAGGGACGCTCTAGTCCATGCATGGCCCTCCGGTCTTCTCTATGCCTTTCCTCCTTTAGCTCTAATTCCCAAGTTCTTGCAGAAAGCTCTCAGATTGCAGAGCAAAGTTATCCTTATTGCCCCATTTTGGCCTTGACAAACTTGGTTCACTTTCTTTTGTTGTCATCTGGTTTGTCTTATGATGAGGTGGGATCCAACCCCAGATCTGCTGTCTCACCAATAAAGGCATCTCCATCCAGACATACAGGGCCTGAAGCTAACTGTTTCTCCACTTCCAGTGAGGGCTTTCCTCCCCCATTCGAGAAATGTTGGTCTCTGCACATAGGTTTTCATCATGCAAGGTTTATGGCTGTAAGTGGAAAAGATTTGCTATTTGGGCTGAACAGAAACAAATAGGTCCTTTTACAGCACCAGTTACACTTGTACTTCATTTTTGGCCTCCATTTTCTATGCAGGAGTTAGTCATTTTACTGTCAAAGTCCACCTAGCAGCCATATCCAATTTTCACTTTGGTTCTGATTCTTTATCCCTTGCCTCTTCTAAGCTCTGCAAAATTTTCCTCAGGGTCACTTTCCTATTACGGCCTCCAGTTAATGATCCTACTCCACCTTGGGATCTAACAATGATTTTGCCAGCCCTAGTTCACCCGCAGCTTCTGTGTATTTGAAAATTCCTTTCCTGGAAAATGCTTTTTTGGTAGCTATTACATCTGCAAAAAGAGTGTCCGAACTACAAGCCCTTTCATCAAAATTTCCGTATTTGATTTTTCACAAGGATAGAGTTACCCTGCATATTAATCCTTTGTTTTTACCCAGGGTGGCTAAGGAAAGGAATATTAATCAGTCCATTGATCTTCCAGTCTTTTTTTCCCCAACTATTAAAACAAAGGTGATTATACTCTCCATTTGCTTGATGTTCATAGACAGATCTGTTTTTATTTACACAGGACCAAGCCCTTTAGGAAGTCTGTGACAAAAAGAGGTAAATCTATTACCAAACTCCTGCTAACTAGATGGTTGAAAGACTGTATTACCTTTATTTGCTCTTCCAAAAACGTCTCCTTACCAGGACAAATTAAGGCCCACTCCACAAGATCCATGGCTACTTCTCGGGTCTTTTGGTCTAGAGTCTTCATTTAGGACATTTGTGCAGCAGCTACTTGGTCTAATCCTCACACGTTCATAATGCATTACAAATTGGACATCATATCCAGAAATAGAAGTGCTTTTGGCTCTGCTGTTCTCCAGTATATCCTCCATGAGGCCACCTGGGATCTTAGCAGCTGGGGACTCTGTTCTACAGGTGAATGAAATGAAGAGGACATCAGATAAAGAAATTATGTTCTTACCATAACGTTGCATCTTTGTTGTCTGTCTTCATTTCCATTAACCTTCCCACCCCCATCCCCCTGTCCAACTATTTATGAAGCCTGGTTGAAGGTTCAAAGGAATTTCCATTCTTTATGTTGAGCTCTTGATGTTAAGTTAGAGTTTTGTATTTCTTGTGTAAATATGTTTATGTGCTATGCCTTTGCTGGCAAACTTGATCTGAGATATGGTAGGGGAACAGGGCATTATGGGCATAGGGGAGGAGCTCAAGTGAGGAAGCACAAGCTGTAGAAAATGTGGCTGGTCAGAACCGAGACCTGCAGGTTAATGGAAATGAAGATGGACAATACAGATGGAACATTATGGTAAGAACATAACTTTTTTTTTTTGAGAGTGTAGTGAGTTGGCAAATTTTTAAAAACTCCCTACAGAGTATTTTGTCGGAAATACTGGGCGAGCAAATGGCTGTAACTAAGGTAATGATTCTTTTGAGCTGGGACACAAGATTTGAACAATCTAAACATAGTAAGACCTTACTGAGTTTAATTCTGTTGGCTGCCAAAAAAGCAATTACTGGAAAATGGAAATGAAAGTCTAAACCAACCATATCTGAAGTATTGAATATTATAAACGAGATAAAAGAACTGGATGAGAGATCTTTAGAAAATGAAAGGAGCAGATTTCATAGAAATAAATGGAAGTCGTGGGAACAATGCATGCAGAATAACGCTCAGGAGGAGAAGTAAGGATTAAGAAGAGGACAGAATTCAAATTTTATGTAATGCTGGACTGATAATATTTACAAAAAAAAGAAAAGGCATGTGATATATCCCTCCATCCATCCATATGGAAAAGATGATATGGCTTATTTTCTTTTGTGTTAGTTTATGTTTGCATATATTTTACATACTAATTTAATAAAGCTGTTTAAAAAAGAATGTAGTACAGTACCACTGTGGAGGACTTTCATAAACCTTCTTGTCTTTCTTTGTCTTCTAAGCTTGGACAACCATTCCAAGGCAATGCCCAACTGCAATTTGAAGAGGATCTTTAAACATGAAACTTTTTGCCATATCAGTTGTGTCAGTTATGTTCCCCAAGAGGAGGAGTTCACTGCTGCCTCAACATCTTTGATAGTAGTGCTGTCCATGAGGGGAAAGAGGTATGGGTTTACCCTGGTTTGGAGGCCACAGATGAGGATGAATGGGTATTTGACATATCATGGCAGGTCCCTTGCAAGTGTCTTTGTGCCCTTCCCCACAAAGGGCTGATCTAAGAGGCCAAACATTCAACACACAGCCTTTGATGGGCCCGTAGTCCCCTCATAGAGTAGTATAATGATTCCAGCAATTGTCCTCCTGTCTTTCTTTCATTCCAAATCTAACACATGGTTTCTTTCCTCATTTTGGAATTTGCTGACTATAGGTGCATCCACAGTTTGAAGCTGTAAAAGGGGACTTTCCAGGGGATCCTGCCCCTGTATAATATGACTGGAATCAATTGTATCACTGCAAATGATATACATATTTTATCATACCTGAGCATGTGGTTGTTGTGGTCAGTATTGTACTTTGAATGTCCAAGGTACAAAGTAGCCATAACTACACAAGTTCTGATATAGCCTTGTCACCTGGTAATGGAACTGTCAGCTATTTACACCATGTTAAATGTGCTCCCCCTTTGGGTATCTATCCCTCACAGGTCCTTATGATATTGGTTTCCTGGCATGTAGGGATTTTATCTTGGCTCCCTAAATAGTTTAGGGAAAGTGCTTCCTTCTGTCCCTGAAGGCTGTGAAAGGAAAGCTACTTCTAAGGCTCTCCTGATTTGGGCTGACAACTGGTTCATGGTGTTTGTGTATAGTAACTACACAAGTCAAGAGGGCATGAGGTTATAATATATGGTATGAAGAGAGCTAAAGCAAGTATGCCAGTGGGACACAGACATGCCTTTACACTCTGTAGTTCACATCCAAAGAAAAGTCATTGTGCTGGTAGATTTTTTGATCTTCTCCTTCAGTCTTGTGACGGAATTAAAAAATTGGAAGCTTTGTCAGGTGTAGGTCTTCTAAAAGTATGGTGTTCTATAAATGTATCTGTTGGCAACTTGGGAGAATGCAGCGCTCTCCAGACTAAAAGAAGCAAAGGAGAACTAGCACTGGATTCAGTATCAATTTGAAGGAGGCACTTCAAATTCCCACATCTCATTGCAAAATTTAGAGAAAAACAGAACTCCTTATCACCTTCTTATGGGTAGGAAGTGTATAGTTTCAGTTGAACAGGTTCTTGTTAATGCAAGAAGCCATTAAATTACAAGATGGGTAAGTCTAATCAGAATTTGTGAGGCAGCCAACATCCATTGAGTGCTCTTACTTCTGAACCCCTGATCATTTTTTTTCATCTCCAGGCTGTGGTGTCAGTGATCAAAGTGATCATACAGCCTTTTCCATAACAAATTAACTGTGACAAGGGGATGAACTTCCATTTGAGCAGAGTAGTATATTGTGTTTCTGTGCCTTCTGTGGAAGGATGGGCGCCAGGCTGGCAACTCAACACTGTACAACTCCACTGCCAATCATGAGCGGATACGTGATCCGCTGTGCCGACTCCTAACCAGGAAAAGTTGAAAGAAGAAGTATACTGTGTTTCTCTAGTCAGTCAACATACAGGTCCTCCATAGTTTCATGCTGTTATATGTTTCGGAGCATTATTTCCTGGTTAGACATCTTGGTTTAGCTCTCTGACTACATCCCAAGCTTTTGAGGTAGGAATACATGCCACTAGCATTTGATCTCTGTGAAGACCCTCTGTTCCTTGACATTGAACATCATGACTGACAGGGCAAGTAGTTGGCCAGCATCAGAAAAATTGCCCTTTTCCCCACTGTAGTGTGATTTCAGAGTTGGTATATATATATAGTTGGGGGTGGTGGTGGTACAACCCCCCCCCCCCCATCTGGGTGGGTTTGAAATAGTGCGGTGTGTGTGTTGGGGAAATGTTGGCTAACTGGTTACTTTCCTGTCTCATGCATTTGCTGACCTGAACATTTAATGAAAGAACATTCGCTGGTTTGTGTTCGATCATCACTGATTCGATGAAGGTAACCTACAATGATTAAATATAGACCCTGAATCACCATATCACGTTCTAACTAAATCAAATGGGTGAGTTTAAGATGAAATAGCTGTTTGTCTGCTTCATTTCAGAGAGGAAGGACTGGATTTTACCAAACAAAACCTTTCCAGTAATCTGGAGAAAAAAAATAATTCAAATTTGCTCAGAGATAGTTAAAATAAATGAAATACTGAAGGAGTATATCAATTCAAATAAAAAAAAGGCTAGAAGAAAATGGAAGAAACTGTAAACATAAATTCAGATGAGCTGATAAAACTACAAAAAGAGAGGTTGAAATGAAAAGGCTGACTGAGTATGAGACATTTAAAAACATGGTAAAACTGGAGGACAGAGCATACTCATAAAATCTGACATTCTGTGCTGTACCAGAGAAATTAGAAGGAACAGACTGTATTAATTTTATGAAGGCACAAATAAGCAACTGGACTGGTATTCCACAGCAGGAACTGTTAACTGAAAGGGCATGCAGTGTTCCAAATATGAACATGAGAAACCAGCCAATGCCTTTAATAGTAAAGTTGCAAACCTACTAGCAGAAAGAGTTGATCCTGACAAAATTGTGTCAAAATGGCAAGGTGTTAAAAGTTGGAGACAGTAGAGTGTTTGTGGAAAATGATTATTCACTGTATACCAGGCAGAAGAGAAACAAATTTATTCAAGTAATCAGGGAATGTCGAGAGGCAGGTGTGAGATTCAAGCTGGTATGTCCAGCTGTCTTCAGAAAACTTTTTTCCTGGAGGATCAAACATATTTTTGGATGCAGAACAGAATAAGGAGGGATTGCAAAAGTTTGTCCAACAAAAATTGAGCCATCAAGCAGAAGGGGACTCTGCTTCACATTCTCCTGATCATAAAGCACATGGAGAGGCTTTGCCACTGAAATCTTTTCCACCGTTCCAAAGGAAAATGCTTGAGAGACAGAGAAAAGTACAGGAGTTGACCAAAAGAATTGGGAGCACCATGAAATTGAACCGGATGGGAGATGGTGATGAGCAGGAAGAAGTCAGCAGCATGGAAATTAATGAATAAATGTGAGACTGCAGTGCATCAATCACATTTGTGAAATATGGTTGCAAAAGAATAAGTGGAAAGAGTGGACTTTTGTTGACTCTGTTAAACCTCTAAAGAGATGTAAAATGATTTCCCTCACTTCATGACGTTAATATTTTGAAGGACTCTGAGGAGAGGGGAGGAAGAAGGAAAAAGGTAACTGTAAGTAAAACAGTTTCTATTCTTAACAGTATTTCTGTGAAACTTTTCACAAATGTCAGTTACATATTTTATAGTAAACTATTTTTAGCTCTTGTATGTGATAAAGTTATTAAAGTAAGCAGATACCCTTTTCCTTCCAGTTCTCTTTAAGAGCTGTAGGCATAACAGTGCAGAAAAAATAGAGAAGAAAAGATAGACAAAAGCATGTTTAAGTTAATAGGCTATAATCGGGTTGTTGTAGTGGGAGATAGTGTGTAAAAATACACAGATCATAATATATGTAGAACTGATATGTTTTACTTTTGCATGTGTGAATGGCTGGATTAATAATCTAATAACACATTTCAAGTTCAAGGTTTTCCTTGGGCAGTAAATGTTCAGCATATCATAAGGAGTATGCAGTTGAGGGATACATTTTTTCTTTTTCTTTTATGGCTCCATATTAGATTTTATCAATATTAGATTTGCAGTAGTAAGGGGCTTCTGGCAAGGGAAGATGATTATGGTGGCATGCAGTTTATATTTCACCTTAAACTGTTATTATGGAGCTTAAGAAATTTTGGGGTGAAATAGTCAGCTTTCAACATGGAATATTACTTATAGGTGGGGACTGGAATTTAGTTTGGAAAAGTGAGGATGCATCGGGTGGGCCTAGAAGGGAAAATATAACAAAAGAGGGCATAGATTTCTGAAGAAATTTATGAAAATGTTTGGTATAGGCATAGAGAAGAGTGAAAACATTTTCTGTTCTAGACTCAACTAAAAACTGTACCAAACTAGATTTTCTCTTACCATTCCCCTTCCTCTGTTATGTTATCAAGCCCTGGTAGGGAAGGCAATCTTTAAGCTACGATTCAAACTCCTGCTTAGACTCATATCCCTCAAGTTATTTGCTCTGTGTACCTTCAAGTCCCCTCCTACTTATTCGTACAAACATCCCATTTGTAAAAATGGCATTTCTCCATTCCTGCAATGGCTTATTTCTATGAACGTTCTGCTCCTTTTTGAATATAATATTCTATATGGCTATTACTATTCTCTTTAAGGACTTGCATCTGAAAGTATAGCATATCTATGCCTTGAACTCCTCCTTGTTTCATTATCCTTTTCCACTTTATAACCTTTTGCTTGAGTGACATATATAAGACTTAACTGCATAACTTTAACATACCCCTTCAACTTGGGTAACCCTAACCACTTTGTTCTCTGAGGCAACTTGACTTTTCCCACTTAACTGCTGCCTTCTCTTCCATCCCAAATAAAGTCCTTCAACCCTTCATTGTCATTTACAACTTCTCCAAAGGGTTGATAAAAGTATACCTGACCTGTCTCTATAACTGAGAGTAAAGACATGTTGATTGCTTGTATCTTGTTATCCGTAATCAGGAGCTACCAGTTTCTTAAGCATTACATTTTGTTTAGTCTCTTCCCATATTTCCTTAGCTGCTGTAATAGAATTCTTTTAATGCATAGACTTAAATACTTCATGTTATTATATCCCAAAAATAATGGGTAATATTGAACCAATTCCTGTATGCGTGCATAGTTTATTATAGGTTCATAGGTAAGTACTAAGCCAGCTGCCCTTGCAGGACATTTTAAGCCTAGCCAGTTTCCCTTTTTGTGCTTAAAATAACCTATCCCATTTGGTTATAGAGTGGCCTTACCCATCCCATGGTCGATAATTATATATTACCATTCTGTTGATGTTGCAGGAGACATTTAGATCCCCTAGACTTTCTGATGCCATTTGACTTGGTCTGCTGTAAATCCATAAGTAATGGGTCAGAGGATGCCTTGTAGGATACAGGTCACTTCTTAGAAGTCTGTAGGATACAAAGTATAGTGACAGGGCTTTGAGTCAGCCCATTTGGACATGTTGCTTAGACCTTGTATCCTTTTACTAAGGTATGTCTGTGGGCTTTCCACTTGTTGCATGTGTCTGGACAGATACTTGACAAAAGGGACAATATATTCAATGACTGGCCTAATGAGGGCAAAATAAAGGGAGGCAATAGCATTGATCTATACACAGTTTGTATATTAGCTGTGCAATATAGAAGGATTTTCTTACAATAGACACCTGTTGGTCAGACATTGGGTCATTGTCCACATAAGTTCCAAGATCCCAAACAACTGGGTCAACTCTTAGGAACATATTGTCAGTGTGGTAGTTCCCCTACAGTAGATGACTTCCCAAAGGAAATAATAATGCATTTTTGTTGGCATTTAGTTTCAGACCATGATTTTTGACAGTAGTGTAGTCCTTTGCTTGTTCTGGCAAAGGCGTGAAGTGGTATTGGCATTTCTTCCATGAACCAAACTGAAATAACGTTAATTGATCCAAAGGAACTGATTAGTTTATGCAAAAGCATTCTGCTGTCCACAGCAAACTATCATGCCTTTTCAGTTTCTAGCAAATCATTGAGGACTGATGCCACCAAATAATGACCAACATTTGAATTCCAGACTTCATATCATTCAGAAAATGCAATACTCACAAAAAAACTTTTATTCTAACTACAAGATTAATATTTTTTTCTGTCCATATTTTTGGGCCTTTGTTAACCATTCATTTTGGCTTTGTCCAGATGTCTTGTACTAAGAGATTGAGAGGTATGCTCATGCTACTTCAAAGGCTGAAGCTTGTGACTTATTGGATACAGGGTACTGCAAATGCAGAACACAGTTTTGCTTATTCACCCTTTTTCTTCTTCCAGATTAAGGAACAAATTGTTCAAAGAAATGCTTGAGTTAATTCAGTAGTAATTAACACAAATCACTGGGCAAGCACACAGCAAAAATCTCTTGAAAACAACTTTTGATGAAGTTTTTCATCAATACAGTCTCTAGTTACACATGCTGCTGTAAGCGATTTCCCAGTGTTTGGTTTACTGTTTCTAAATGTAAACGCTCTCTGGCTTCAACTTCCACAAACTCTTCATCTCTGCACTTAAACTCCCCTTCAGATAATGGCCACAAGTACAGTCTTTCTGGCTTAAAGCAGCTCATATTAAAAATATCTACATAAACCTGAGTTCAGACATTCTTCCAAACCCATTTGATTCTGCTTAGATCCTTCATGGTAGAAAGCACTCCATGCAGGTTCTTAAAGTGCCATCTGTGTAGTATTAGTTTTTTTTCTTTGTTATACAAGTTCCATTGACTGTAGTATTGTGCACAGATGCTCTCTCTCTCTCTCTCTCTCTCTCTCACACACACACACACACACACACACGCGCGTGCGCGCGTGTGTGTGTGTGTGTGTTTAAGAATAGATGAAAAATACACTAATAATAAAATAATTTAATCCATGTAAATGCATTGAGGAAAGACAGTGTTTTTTCACAACAGTGCTGACCTTTACATATAAAATCTGCAATGCAAAAATAAGGGGTGATACTACAGTAATAATGACTAATACAGCAGAATCTAAGAAGTAGAAGATGATTTTATGCAGTCCCAAAACATTGAGATTATTCACCGTCACATGTCCACTACAAAACGGTACATACAAGGAGCTAGCAGACAAGACAGTCAAATGCAGTAGTACACGGTACTGGAAATTGTACTATGGCATATAGTAGAGATGTATAAGTATGAGGGAAATGTGTGCACCAGTTAATGAATGCCTGAGCAGCACATGTTATGTGTACAGACGACTTTGTGCCACATGGAACCATTCGACAGTGGTGGGGGAAGGGACAGGTTAGCAAAGAATAGTCCAAGCAGGTGACAGCTTCTTCTTATTGCATGGAAATACAAATCAACAGCTGCAAAATGATCATGGTATATGGGAAGTACCAAGTTGACAGTAACACAGGTAAGTCCATGGACAAGATATGGATGCACAAGGCACGACCACAGTCTACAGATGAAGAACTATAAGCCACACTAAAATGTGAACAGAAAGCATTTTTATGTAAAAAATAGAGTACTATTTAAAATATGTGCAGAAACAGCCTTTGGCAACCATTCTACCTGGATAATTTCCTCTGCCAATACTAGGCATGGAGCTTTCTCTTATGCTGCTAAACAATCCTTTGGCCACCTGTGATGCAGATACTGTCTGTTCCTCAGAGACAACAGGAGCCAGCAGTACAGGCAGGCTATTTCAAACAGATAAATAGGCCTTGGTGACCAACATTCCATGACCAGGGTCTTGCAGGTGCTTCTTATGTGAGGAGCCGAGATACAAATGGCACATCTTGTCTATATTTCCAGGGTCAACAGGATGGGAAATGAGAACTATGTTACCAAATAAGATTGCACTGATGCCTTCCTCAGAAAGAACTGCATCACTAATGAGGCAGAAAAAGGTTCAAAATGCTTTGAACAGTCTCATCCTGTCTGACTCTGAACTTGGTAATGCTTATGGTAATTGTCATTTGAAATTGGTGATTGTCATTTGTCCTTTCCTAGAGTCCCAGGCAGTGCCAGCCTATATACAAATTACCCTACATCTTGCTGCCAGTAATAATGATTTGATGAGAAGTTGTTTGTTGCATTGACCAAATGCACTTATATGAGTGCATGGATCATGCAATCCCTAATAGAACCAAGATGCTATCCTCCAAAAAAAGGAAGCCGATCTGGTGGTCCTCTGCCATAAACAAACTCTACAACAGAAGAAAGAAACTATTGCAAAAAAGAGTAAAATCCCATAACTGGAGGAATGCCCTGGTCAACCTCAGTAAGAAGCTGAGATCCCTCATAAAATCCTCCAAAGCTAGTTACGAAAACAAAATTGCCACTGACTCTAAAGACAACCACAAAGCATTCTATAGCTATGTCAAGAATCTCAATGGCAACACTCAGATCTGCTCTGAGTTACAGCACAATGGCACTAAATATACAGAACCAACTGATAGTGCCAACATCCTGGCAGATAAGTTCAGTGCTAACTTTACCCCTCTCTCACCCCCTAGAGGGCCCATCTCTATACCGGAAGAATGCAAAGTTCCTGTAATCACAGCTGCACAGGTAAAAAACACTCTCCAAAGCCAAGAACACAGCATCCATGGGACTTGACAATATCCCAGGCTACGTTCCACACGAACTACAGAATGAACTGGTACCCTACCTAAGTACCATGTTCAGTCATAGCCTCACCTCAGGCTTTCTGCCCACTGAATGGCGCACTGTGATGGTTATCCCACTCCACAAAGGGGGAGCCATGACGGACCCCGGGAACTACCGCCCCATTAGCCTGATGAGCCTGGTTTGCAAGGCCATGGAACGTATCATCATGGAAATCATAAACAAAGACATTGTCAATCTCCAAATTCTGGACCCTACCCAGTTCAGATTTGTAAAAGGCAGATCATGTCTCCTAAACCTGATTGACTTCTTTGAAGCAGTCACCAAAGCCATAGATGAGGGTAAGGTGGTTCACACAGCTTATCTAGATCTCGCCAAGGCTTTTGACACCATCCCCCACTCTGGAATTATAGATAAGTTCACTAAACTAGGTATAAATCCCTATGTCACAAGATGGGTTGCCAACTGGCTCACGGACAGAACCCACATTGTGAAAGTAGCAGACTCCAAATCTGACTTCAGACCAGTGACAAGTGGAGTACCACAGGGTTCAGTCTTGGGTCCTCTCCTGTTTGTTATCTACTTCTCTGAAGTACAGGCTAACACAGAAGGTCTTTGGCTAACAAATTTTGCAGATGACTGCAAACTAGGAGCCATAATCGAAACTCCTAACAATATGGACATACTACAAAAGGGCCACACTGAGACAGATGCCTGGTGTCAAAACCATGGCCTGAAGCTCAATGCCAAAAAGTGTATTGTCACCCCCTTTGGTAAAAACTCTGTACCCATGAACTACCACATAGCTGGTAGTCTACTTAATGCCAAAAATGTGATGAGACCTTGGGACACAGGTGGACAGTAGTATCTCCTTTGATAATCACATCGCCACTGTGGTCAGGAAATCCTTCTACGTGGCTCACCTCATCACAAAAGGTTTCTCATCTAGAAAAAAAAGAGGTCATTGTTCCTCTCTACTCATCACTCATTAGACCCATTATAGAGTACAACGCTCCTTTTGGTATGTACCTCACAAGACATCTACAACAACTGGAAAGGCCACAGAAATACCTCACAAAGAGGATTACTGGCCTCAAACAGATGCCCTATGCAGACCGTCTCAAAGAACTCCAGCTTTACTCCGTCACATATCGCCTACTCAGAGGCGATCTCTGCCTAACATACAAAGCTATGTCAAACCCAGAGCTGTTGGACATGCTCCACTTAAAGAAATCCCAATCCCTCCGAGCTACATGCTCTAGGGACCTAAACATTATCACCACAATAAACAGAACATGCTGGAGGGATAGATTCCTGTCCCAGAGATTTCCCATACTCTGGAACAGACTACCTATCTATATCAAACAGAGCTCCTCATTAGCACTCTTCAAGAAAAATCTTGATGATTGGATGGGAGATAGGAAATTCACCCTGGGGATCACTTATGTGGCTCTGCTCGACAGGGGCACAGGAAAATAATCTTCTTGAGTGGCGAAAGCCAGGGTACATTTTTGGCTAGGCTTATATAGGCCCTAGGGCCAATAGCCTAGTACCCTCCTATGAACCTATGAACCCTTGCTTGGTATATTTGGGCCACATCATTGCAGATTGGCAGACTGCCAGCTCAGAAGCAGTCTTCTCATAGGTAAGTACTAAGCTAGCTGCCCCTGTGGACCATTTTAAGCCTATCCAGTTTCCCTATGGTGCTTGAATTCACTTGCCCCATTTAGTGACTGGACTTATCCATCCCATGGTTGATAATTATATATGTTACCACTAGTGAAAATAACTGGCATCATACCATTGATAATTTGAGGGAGTCCATGCATGGGATAAAGCATTTAGGAGCTGCCTCTGTCCATTAGTAGTGCAGGGAACAGTTCTGGGTAAAGCTTCTGTTTCTCAACCATAGATCCAAGTTACACTTGGGCTGGGATGAGCTTTGTTTTATGTGGATGGGGAGACTGTTCCAGAGCAGTGGTATCATCCGCAAGATACAGCTCTCCTTCCAAACTGTTGTGGTTATGTAGCAGAAGAGTTTTAGATTCCTAGACTGAGTATTTCTGATGCCATTTGAATTACTGATGTGCACTAAATCTCTCAGTACTGGGTCAGAGGATGCTATATATGCTGCACACAGGTCATCTCTTGGTAGTCTGTAGGATACTAAGTATACTGACAGGGTTTTGAGTCAGTCCATGGAAGTCATATTGTTTAGACCTTGTGTCCTTTTACTAAGGTATCTTTGTCTGTGTGTGTGTGTGTGTGTGTGTGTGTGTGTGTGTGTGTGTGTGTGTGTGTGTGTGTGTGTGTGTGTATTCAGTTGTTGCAAGTGTCTTGACAGATATGCCAAAGAGGACATTACACTCAGTTATTGGTCTAATGAGGGCAGATTAAAGGGGAACAATGACATCCCTAGATCTAAACACACTCCATTTTTTATAAGCTGTGCAATATAGGAAGACTTTCTTCAGACATTGGACATATGTTGGTTGAAAGTCAGATTATTTTCCACATAAGTTCCTAAACAACTAAATCAATACTTAGAGTGTACTGTCAATGTGGTAGTTCAGTGGAGTAGATGATTTCTCAAAGAATACAATAATGCATTTTTGGTATTAAGTTTCAGTCCATGATTTTAGCAGCAGTTATTTATTTGGGAAAACCTTCCTGGAGGATGGATAGGTTATTTTGGCTTTCAATTAATACTACTTACTTGCAGTCATCTGCAAACTTAGTCAGAGCCCTTTGGTATTGGGGTGCTTTTGCAGAAGAGGATTAAGATGATGCACAGTGCACATGGTTAAGAATATCTTATCTAGAACTCGCACTAATCAAAACAAGAACAACCAGAATTTCCTCTTCATACAATTCTTGGATGAAATTTAAAGAAATGCTAAATTAATAGTTAATACCTCTATAACAAATGCTATTTCTTATAATTTATTAGAATTCTTATTGACAGTTTTATAAATTGTTTTGTTGTGTTCTTGACTTCTGTTGTTCATTGTTTGATTCTTTTTATTTAGTCTTGTAGTTCTGTGTAATCTTACATGTCATAAACTGTTTTTGGTTATATAAACTTTAATAAATTATTTAAAAAAAAAAGAATGTATTGCATTGGTCAACTAGATTTCTAAGGAGACTATTAATGCATCTTCAGGTATGTGAGCATGTTTGTTGCAGATGCAGTAGTTAGCTTTACACTGACGTCAACAGCCATGGCCTTAGAGGATATCCTGTAGCCACCACAAGGCAGCCATTTATTATTTCTGCAGACCTAAAGGCCTTGTATAGGTAGGGTGTGCATATCACTGCTTCTTCAGTGTACATGGCATGTACATCAGTAATTCAGACTACAGGATCACACAATTCATAGATATTTACAAGATGATGTCTTTGTGTGGTGTGTTTTACTTGTAATTCTTTCAACTGCATATTTAAACTAATAAAATAAACACTGTTACAACTGCTAAAGCTGCCAGTGGAGACAAAACAAACTGCAAGGAAAAACTTTGGCAGACCACCACGGCATCACGATGCAACTGTTAAAACCACAAATTTATTGAGTAAAACTGTAAAATGCAGGAATAAAAATCGGTCCGATAAGCGCGTTCGGCTGATATAGCCTTCATCAGATCATATGTGAATCCTGCTACAAATTCTATTTAAAACCCAGATGCCCAACCACAAATGTGGGGTGGACCATATATGCAAATGCAGATTCATAGCCTTAGTATTGATTGGAAGCATAGTGGCCAACTGCAGTTCTAGAAATTAGTCAACAGCCAGTAGTGAAGCATTCAATGGTAACTTTGCTATTGGATAAGCTTCTTAGTTTTAACCAGTTGTTTTCTTAGACATGTATCCCTGTCATGATAGGTTACTATAGGATTCATTAAGTTCAATCATCCTCTTGTGGCTCATTGCCATGGCAACAGAAAGTGTGTGTGACAGTTGGTATTAGCAGAGGCAGCAAATACGGCTGCTGGAAGCTTTGTAGCAGCAGTAAGCAAGAAACACTGCATCATGATAAACTTTCTAAGTTACATAGCCTCCTCAGGGCCCAAACCTTAGCTTCCTTGCTTTTAAAATAGGTCTTAATGGCACTACACTGTTTAAGCCCGAAGGACAATCTGCTCTTAAATTAATAATCCAGCTAATTTCTCTAATTTCTGTCCGATTCTTTATATCACCTTCTGTTAGCCTAGGTTGAATACATTCCAGGACTTTAAATTTAAACACATGTTGGGTTATGAGCAATGTGCATAGCAAGTGCAATGTTTAAATCAGCATTCCTTATATCTCTCATATGAAGTAGAATCCGATCCTTAAGGTCCTGATCAGTTTTTCCTACATAGAAAGCTCTACAGGAGCAGCCAGATGCCATGTAGACAAGATGCTGAGTAGTACAGTTTGCAAATACATCAAAAACATAGGTACTATTGGAAATAGGATGAATAAAAGTGCTGCTGTCAATGTGAGTACAAGCTTTACAACAATGGCATCTGAAAGTGCCTTTTCTTACCGAGGGTGTCTGGTGACCAAAGCCATCTTTATTACATAAGAGGCTTTTTATGTTCTGTTTGTTCTTGTATGAGAACCTGGGTTTGTCTCCTACAATATTTTTAATCCTCTCATCAGCAGTCGATATAGGCCAATATTTTCTAATGGTGTCACACACTTGTTTATTATGAATACTATACGTCAAAAGACAATTAAGTTGTGAATTACTGTTCTTATGTTCACCAGAGGATGGAATGGTCAATTTTTCCATGTAGTAGGGATGGCCCTTAAGGCTTCTCATATACTTCAGGTCTGTGCTCAACTTGAGATCTGACTCTTTGTAGCCCCTTGCACATAAATTATGGTACACTTTGTCACAATGTTCTTTGTGTTTCACTGTTACAGTCATTACATTTGGGTAATCCTGCTGGCAGGTTGCCCTCAGCCGGCCTGAATTCCAAAGTCTTGGGTCCTGCGTCGGCTGCTGTCACCCCTTCCCTGACGTCAGGTTATCAGGGGTATAAAAGAAGCAGCCAATGCTATTTTCTTCAGTCTTTCTTGCCACGCGGTGCCCAAAGCAGAAGCAGTTCGCAAGTGTCAGTTGGCCGACTCCTGAGATTTTCGTGTTTGACTTTCAGATCTGAAGTCTTCAATAAAGCTAAGTACCCCGCTGGGGAAACTTTTTTTTTACTCCAGACCAATGTCAGAAAAAGTTAATTGTATTTCTTGTGGAAAACAAATATCTCATAAGGATTTTCATTCTTACTGCATTCCTTGCCTAGGCCCTGATCACAATGTTACTGGTTGTCGGTTTTGTGCTAGATTTAACCAATGCACTATTAAGCGTCGGTATGATTTTGCTTTAAACTTTTTTGGACACCAGTTTAATTATCCTGACATGTTGTCGGATAGCCATCAGACTACCTCAGCTCACAAAAAATGCAAAGAAAAAGAAAAACAACCGAGGCCCAAAACTGATGACGAAGCTTCTCCTAAGCCAGTCGCCAATTCGTTGGCTCTCAGTAAGGCATTTTCGCAGCCCCTGACGCCCGCTACTTTAGAGTCACAGCCTGCTACCGACTCCAACGGGGAGTCGGCCATGCCACTGGATACTCAAGGTATTGGAGCCTCAGACGCTAATCCCTCAGATGGGTCCGGAGCCACTGAGCAGGTACCGGCTTCTGAGGGTGTATTCAGACCCAAACAGCTTTACATTAAACCAACTTCAGCATCAAAGACAAAGACTAAAACACCTTCTAAAGCAAGGAAACAAACTCAAGAGCCACGTGGACAGGCCTCTATGCCCAAACAAACAGATGCTCAAAATGGCCGAAGACTTGATTACCTTGATCAGGGGTTCCCATCCCCCTCCTGATAAGAGGCCTAGGCAAGACACTGACTATGAATCTTCAGATCAGGTTTCTATTTCTTCTGATTCCTCTTCTCATCAGGAATATTCTCTTACCCCCTATGAGGATTCTGATGCTGAAGAATCTATTCCTTCAGCATCTCCTCCTGAGGACTATTCCTTTGGGGAAACCTTGCATACCATGAGAGAGCATTTCCACTGGGAAAGCCAAGATTTTTCAGAATCTTAAAAGAGGCTCAGAGATTTCCTTTTACTACCTCAGCACAGGCCTCTAGCTATTCCACCTGTGTTAGACATTGTAGATGATGTGTTTTCGGAGTCTAGTCTGACCCCTGACTCCTTACCCCCAGCACCTGTAAAGCCTGACAGATATTACAGTGTTCCTGACTCACACAAATTTCTTTTTAAAAACCCTACTGCTGACCCAGAAACTATTTCACAGGGTCCAAAGGGAGTTAAGGCTTCCACTGCAAAAAACCCAACCCCCTCTGACAGAGATTCAAGGGCACTGGATAGATGGGGAAAAAAGGTTTACACATCTGCAACATTGGCTATAAGGGCCTTAAACTGTCAATTTCATATGCTTAAATATCAGCAACATGTCATGGGATTGCTTAAACAGTAAATGTTAAATTCTGAATGTGCAGAAAACAAGGAAATGCAGGATTTGTTGTATGCAGCAGAACAAGTTGGAAAACATACTTTGCAATGTAGGTTTGATTCTTTGGAGGCCTCCTGCAGGGCCGCAGTTATGGGTTCTGTAATTAGGAGGCATGCTTGGTTAAAGGAACAAACTCTGCCTGATCATGTTAAAGTTAAATTACTAGATGCTCCTTTACAGCATGATACTTTGTTTGGTGTTAAGGCAGAAGAGGTGTTAAAGAAAATGGAGGACAAAGCTAAATCTATGCAAACTGTCAAAGAATTTTTACAAGTACAGCCACCTAGGTTTAGTAGACACTGGCCTAGAAAAAATTGGTCCTTTCCGGTGTCAGACAGACCTCAAAGGGGCAGATCCAGATGCCCTAGGGGCAGATCCCAGGTGCAAGGTTCTTATAGGCCCAAGCAATGGGGTGCGTATACTTCCAAAGCTGGAGAAGATCGATCACAAACATACAGAAAGCAGTCCCAATGACTTCCCTGTGCCTGTGCCATGCACTTCTCTTCTGGCAACACCATTAGGGGGAAAATTAGCACTTTTTGCTCAAAATTCTCACATCATAACCCAGGACAAATGGGTTCTAAACATAGTGTCACAAGGATACAAGCTCAATTTCCGTACTATGCCAAAGGCAAATGGCTGGCCAGATCTGCCAAAAAAATCAATGGGCAGAGGCATAAAAACAAGTCTTATCCCTCATGGACATGGGGGCCATTCAACAAGTACCAGACCAAGAGCAAGGACAAGGATTTTACTCAAGGCTGTTCTTGGTACCTAGAAAGGACAAGGCCTGGAGGCCTAAACTAGACCTATCTATTCTGAGCACTTTCCTGGATATTCCAAAATTCTAAATGTTGACCTTGCAGCAGCTTCTGCCCATGTTGGGCACGAATGCTTGGCTTGTGACTTTAGACCTAAAAGAGGCATACCTGCATGTTCCAGGCAGTCATGCAGATGATACCTAAGATTCAAGGCTGGTTCAATGCATTACCAATTCTCTGCACTGCCCTTTGGCTTATCTACTGCGCACAGGGTCTTTACAAAGTGCCTGGCACCAGTAATTGCATTTTGCAGACAAAGAGGAATACAAATATATCCTTACTTGGACGGCTGTCTCATTCAAGCAGAGAACAAGGACATTCTTCTTCAACATCTGTCATTTGTGAAAAGACTTCTAATATGCCTAGGGTACACAGTCAACAAAAAGAAATCAAAACTAGTACCCTCACAAGAGATAACATTCCTGGGTGCAAGCTTGAATACAACTGCCCAGATGGCTTATCTCGCACCAGACAAACAAAGGCAACTGACTACTTATTTCAAAATGTTGGCAACAAAGGCCCAGTTATCTGCAAGAAAAATTCTGCAGGCTTTGGGCTTCATGGCATCCTGCATCCTACTAATTCCATATGCAAGACTGCATATGAGGAAACTTCAGTGGTATCTAAAAAGTGTTTGGACTCAACATTGCCACAGCCTGGAAGCAGTCATTTCTCTCATTCCCTGCCTGCAACAGGAGTTTCGATGGTGGGCAAAGGCTTGTCACCAGAACAAGGGACAGCCATTCACATTACCTCTGGTCAGGCAGACACTAACAACGGATGCTTCAGATTATGCCTGGGGAGCCCACATGGCAGGAAGAGGCATTCAGGGCACATGGTCCTCAAACCAAATGCATCTTCATATCAATCAAAAAGAGATGTTAGCTGTTCAAAATGCCCTGACAGCCTTCAAGGACCTACTTCAACCGGGACAACTACTGATAAAGACAGACAAAACCACGGTCATGTGGTATATAAACAAGCACGGGGGCACACATTCTTACCCCCTCTGCAGACTAGACATGACCTTGTGGGACACAGCTTTGACTTACCAAGTACATCTGCAGGCACAATTCTTGCCAGGAAAGGAAAATACTCTGGCAGATGAACTAAGCAGAAACCTCATGGATCCCCACGAGTGGAAGCTGGATCCGGATCCACAAGTCTTCAGCATGATAACAAGGAAATGGGGATGCCCGGACATAGATCTATTTGCTTCCCCTCTCAATTACCATCTAAAAAGATTCTGCACAAGGATGTATAACAGACAAGCATGGAAAGTGGACGCCCTATCTTACAGCTGGAAAAACCTATCAGTATATGCCTTTCCTCCACTGCCTCTCCTCCCCAAGTTGCTCCTAAAGGTCAGACAGGAGAAGCCAAAGATGATGATGATTTCCCCAGACTGGCCACGCCAGTACTGGTATCCAATACTAAGGAACTTATCTCTATACCCGGCGTGGACCTTACCTCAAATACCTCGACTACTGTCCCAGCAAAACAATTAGATCATGTACAGTCAACTTAGGACATTAAACTTGGCAGTATGGCGGATAATGTAGCCATACAAAAAACACCTCTCAGTAAAGCTGTGATGGATGTCATTCTGGAAGCCAGAAGGCCTAGTACTAGAAAGTCTTATGCTGGAAAATGGAAGAGATTCTGTGCCTGGAACCAGGCACAAGGAACTGATACAGCCGTACCAAATATTCCTCAGATTTTGCAATACTTAACTGAGATGCTGGACAAAGGCCTATCTTTTTCATCAATTAAAATTCATGCCTCTGCCATTTCCGCTCATTACAATACAGAGCCACCACTTTTTTCTCGCCCTTTACTGAGGCAGTACCTCAGAGGAGGCAAAAATTTAAGGCCCCCAAGAAAACTACCAATACTTGCATGGGACCTCAACTATGTTTTGGAAGAGCTCACCCTGCCTCCTTTTGAGCCAGATGCTACAGCTGATATGACGTTTTTATCTTAGAAAACAGCTCTGCTCTTAGCAACTACTTCTGCAAGACGAGTTTCAGAGCTACAGGTGCTCATGGCTGTGGAAGCTTTCATCATTTTTCATCCTGACAGGGTCTCCCGGAGGACAAACCCAACATTTATGCCTAAAGTAGTTGTCCAGTGTGACTCTTAACCAAGCCATCCATCTGCCAACCTTTTACCCGAATCCACAGAACAAGGGGGAGAGAATTCTGCATTCTTTGGACGTACACAGACAACTTAAATTCTACTTGGACAGAACCAAAGTTTTCAGAAAGACAGAGCAATTACTAGTGGCATATGCTGCAGGATCACAAGGAAAGCCTATCTCAAAGCAGACTATTTCTAAGTGGTTAGGCCACTGCATTCATTTCTGCTACTTACACCATGGCAAGCCAGTGCCTAAGGGCATTAGGCCTCATTCCACCAGAGCTGCAGCCACCTCAGCAGCCTTTCTCAGGGGAGTACCAACCAGAGACATTTTAGAGGTGGCTAGTTGGAGTTCAGTGCACACCTTTACAAAGCATTACCATCTTCCACTCTACTCTAAATCCAGGATAGGTTTTGCCACTGCAGTTCTGCAGGGCCTCATAGCCACTCCTACTGCTGTCTAGTTCCAGCCTCCCAACCATAGCTTTGGGACTCTACCCAAATGTAATGACTGCAGCAGTGAAACATGAAGAACATAGTACAGTTGTGTACACTTACCATAAATGTAGATGTTCGAGTGTATTCACTATTGCAGTCCAGGTTACCCACCCACCTTCCCCCTTTTTTCTTTTGGATCTTATCCTTCCTTCTCTGATTTATACTACCTATGTGGTGTATTTGCTTATAGATGAAGGTAAAATTTATATTGATGCATTTCAGAATATATATATATATATATATATATATATATATATATATATATATATATATATATAAAGTTTGGCTACCCTTTTTGGGGGCACCTGACATCTGGGGCAAGAAAAACTTTAGAAAATGGCGTTGGCTGCTTCTTTTATACCCGTGACGACCTGCCGTCAGGGAAAGGGTGACAGCAGCCAATGCAGGACCCAAGACTTTGGAATTCAGGCCAGCTGAGGGCAACCTGCCAGCAGGATTACTCAAATGTAATGACTGCAACAGTGAATACACTCGAACATCTACATTTATGGTAAGTGTACACAACTGTACTTTCTGTTACAAAGTCAAACTCTGACGTGCATAAATGTGAGACCCTTGTGGCTTGATTTTCAATGATATTCTTAAAAATATGGTTGGGGTGCATACTCTGGCGATGTAGGTAGTGGTTTCTCCAGATGCCCTTCCTATGGACGCAGGACTGTATGCCAGTTTCCGGATGCAGCATCACTTTTACATCAAGAAAATCAATAACTTCTTTGGAGTAATCGACTTTAAATACAAGAAAATTAGTGGTACAATTCAGATAGTCAGTAAAAGAAATCAGTTGGCTAGCATCCCCTTTCCATAAAATAAAAATATCATCTACAAAACGTCCATAATAGAGTAAGTGTTTATGCTAAGGATTGGAATCACATAGTACCTTCTCTTTCTCCCACTGGGCTAATACTAGATTTGAATAACTGTTAGCACAGGGCTGTAGGTAGAGCTCCTGCACATACACAAAGATGTTATTTTCTAGCACCAGCTCCAACATAGGGCATATGGGGTCCATAGAGATACCTAGATGTCTGAGGAACCGATGGATAGCTTCAATACCTAATTGATTCAGAATAACCCTAAATAAACTATTGATGTCCATCATTACCGATAGTAAGTCTCTCATATCCTTCAGATCCCTAACCTTATTTCTTAGGTGAGTTAGGAAACTACCTGTGTCCTTGAGCACCATGGTGGCTTATGGTAGGGTTTTTTTTCAACTCATTTTCAATGTACATCGAGAGAGTTTCAGTTATCCACCCTCTTCCTACCACTAAGGGCCATAGTGGGGGAATCTATAGGGTCCTTGTAGATCTTAGGAAGTTCACTGATGGCTGGCATGGTAGGGTGTATTACTTCAAAAAAGTCATATAGATCTTTGTTAGCCGTCTTTCCATGAGTAACTCATATAAGTGACAGTTGAAGCTGTTAATCATCCCGCCAACTTCTTTTTTATCTAATTTCTTGTAAGTCTGCATATCACACAGCATCAGATTCATCTTCCTTGTATACCAATCAGAGTCCATTACCACAATACCTCCTCCTTTGTCAGCCGGTTTAATAACCAGATCTTCTCTTTCTCTAAGCTCCTTGAGGGCATCCTGTTCCTGTTGAGTCATATTATAGAAGCCTCCTTGCCAGTTGACATTTCCTGTTGACTTGGCTAACTCAGTTTCACAAAGATGTATAAATAGGTCTATTGTGGGATGGTTTACAGGTATGAAAAGGCTCTGTTTTTTATAACAATTGATGGGTGGATCATTCCCTGATCCAAAAACTGACCTGAGGGTGATATTTCTTCCAAATAGCCTTAGGTCTGTAACAAAGTCATTCAAACCAGATGATAGTGTTGGTATAAAACTCAGATCCTTGGTAAACAAGGATATATGTTCAGGACATAATGTTAATTGAGAGAGATTGAAAACTAAGTCTACATCATTTTTTTCTGTTTCCTTTCCTGGTTTTGAGTTCTGGAGTTCCGGTGGAACTGTTGTTTGACAAAAACCGGTAGAGACCATTTGATGGATGTGTGGATCGCTCCTTCTTTTGGTCTAGTCCTTGCTTGTAATGAGCTGTTAGAATTATACTCCAACATCGAAGAAAGTCTGAGAGACATGGCTTGGGTCGGCTTCATGTAGAGCTACACCAGTAGCCTCAGTGGCTAGTCTATCCATTCTCACCTCTGCACTATCAAGAGATGTATCATCATCATCAAGTGCATTTGCCACACAGTCTGCATTATTCATGGCCACAGTGAGTTTCTATTGTGTTCATGGTTTCTCTCATTCAATAGATTATCTATCATCTCTAGGCCACTCAAAGATGTGGCCTCTCTTAAAATTCTGGAAGTCACGACTCAATTTCTTCACTTTGTGTTCTTTGAGATTATTGTCATATATATTGAGATTAAAGTGTAGCATCTCTAGTTTCTGTAGACAGGAGTCATCAAGGTGCATACTTTCCAGCTCCATTTGTTTTTGCTTAGTACTAGTGGCTATTTTATCTTCCTCTGGTTTAAAAAAAATCTAACAATAGATTCATATATCTGTAGCTGGTCTCCAAGTTGATTGCTTGCCATTGAGCAAGTAATTCTGGGTAGGTGTTGCCATAGGAGGGAAGACATTTAACTCTTATCCCTCTTGGAATAACTTTCTGGAAAATATAGGCATCAAGATGGAATTGCTGCCATTGTAACCTCTTCAGACGATAGGCAAACCTTTCCACCTCACGAAAGACAGCATAAAAATCAGTTCCTGTGGTGTTATTCATCAGTGCAGCATTGTCAACATTACTCAAGTTCAATTGTAATAGAGGACTAGATGATTCACCCACAAAGCCAGATAAATTAAAGCTCTTCATTATATCTTTCAGGGATGAGTTCTCCTCCATGAGCAGTGTAACAGAGAAACCAAGCAACAAGTAAAATAAACACTGTTAACAACTGCTAAAGCTGCCAATGGAGACAAAGCAAACTGTAAGTAAAACATTTGGCAGACCACCACGGCACCATGATGCAACTGTTAAAACTACAAATCTATTGAGTAAAACTGTAAAATGCAGGAATAAAAATCGGTCCAATAAGCGCTTTCGGCTGATATAGCCATCTTCAGATCATATGTGAATCCTGCTACAGATTCTATTTAAAACCAAGATGCCCAATCACAAATGTAAAAAATCAATAGCGAACAGCAACACCAGAACTGATGTAACAAGATGGTAAGCTCACCGTCCCAGCTATGTTTTGAAAAGTAGCATGCATGCTTACTCGAATAAGGCAAAGATAGTATTTAATCCAAAAAATATTTAATGAATACGAACCACAATATTGATGACTAACATCCAAATATTAAACTGTTAAGTGCTGCTTTCATCTGCTTATCGCAGATTTCCTCAGAACAGCTGATTAACACTCATAACATTCCTTTTAAAATCTTTTTGGCATCAATCTAGAGACAAATTTAAAGTGCCAGTGTTTACTTTAATTTATACATAAATTTTAAAGACATAATTTTTAAAAACAATAAATACTTCACAAATGTGGGGAGAAAGTGTGTGTGACAAGGATTGGGCCCTGAGGAGGCTATGTAACTTAGAAAGTTTATCATCATGCAGTGTTTCTTACTTACTGCTGCTACAAAGCTTCCAGCAGCCATATTTGCTGCTTCTGCTAATACCAATTTTCACACACACTTTCTGTCCACAAGGACCTTATAGATTACCCGCTATGGCCCTTAGTGGTGGGAAGAGGGTGGATAACTGAACCTCTCTCGATGTACATTGAAAATGAGTTGAAAAACTGAACCTCTTTTGATGTACATTGAAAATGAGTTGAAAAAAGCCCTACCACAAGCCACCATGGTGTTCAAGGACACAGGTTGTTTCTTAACTGACCTAAGAAATAAAGTTAAGGATCTGAAGGATATGAGAGATGTACTATTGGTAACGTTGGGCATCAATAGTTTATTTACAGTTATTCCGAATCAATTTGGTATTGAAGCTATCCATCGGTTCCTCAGACATCTAGGTATCTCTATGGACCCCATATGCCCCCTGTTGGAGCTGGTGCTAGAAAATAACATCTTTGTGTATGGGCAGGAGCTCTACCTACAGATATGGGGCATTGCCATGGGCACAAACTGTGCTAACAGTTATTCAAATCTAGTATTAGCCCAGTGGGAGAAAGAGAAGGTACTATGTGATTCCAGTCATTAGCATAAACACCTACTCTATTATGGATGTTTTGTAGATGATATTTTTATTTCATGGAAAAGAAATGCTAGCCAACTGATTTCTTTTACTGACTATCTGAACAGTACTACTAATTTTCTTGTATTTAAAGTCAAAGAAGTTATTGATTTTCTTGATGTAAAGGTGATGCTGCATCCGGAAACTGGCATACAGACCTGCCTCCATAGGAAGGGCACCTGGAGAAACCACTACCTACATCGCCAGAATATGCACCCCAACCATATTTTTAAAAATATCTTTGAAAATCAAGCCACAAGGGTCTCATTTTCATGCACGTCAGAGGTTGACTTTGCAAAAGAATGTGACAAATTGCACTGTAATTTACGTGCAAGGGGCTACAAAGAGTCAGATCTCAAGTTGAGCACTGACCTTAAGAATATGAGAAGCCTTAAGGGCCGTCCCTACTACATTGAACAATTGACCATTCCATCTTCTGGTGAACATAAGAACAGTAATTCACAACTTGTCTTTTGACGTATAGTACTGATAACAAGCAAGTGTGTGACACCATTAGAAAATATTGGCCTATATTGACTGCTGAAGAGAGGATTAAAAATATCATAGGAGACAACCCCATGTCCTTGTACAAGAATAAACAGAACATAAAAAGCCTCTTATGTAATAAAGATGGCTTCAGTCACCAGATACCCTCGGTATGAAAAGGCACTTTCAGATGCCATTGTTGTAAAGCTTGTGCTCACATTGACAGCAGCAAAAGTTTTGTTCATCCTATTTCCAATAGTACCTATGTTTTTGATGTATTTGCAAATTGTACTACTCAACATTTTGTCTATATGGCATCTTGCTGCTCATGTAGAGCTTTCTATGTAGGAAAAACTGATCAGCAACTTAAGGATCAGATTCTACGTCATATGAGAGATATAAGGAATTCTGATTTAAACAATGTACTTCTTATGCATATTGTTCATAATCCAACAAATGTGTTTAAATTTAAAGTCCTGAAATGTATTCAACCTAGCCCAAGAGAAGATGATATAAAGAATTGGACAGAAATTAGAGAAATTAGCTGGATTATTAATTTAAGAGCACATTGTCCTCCAAGCTTAAACAGTGTAGTGCCATTAAGACCTATCTTAAAAGCAAGGAAACTAAGGATTGGGCCCTGAAGAGGCTATGTAACCTAGAAAGTTTATTTAGCATGATGCAGTGTTTCTTACTTACTGCTGCTACAAAGCTTCCAGCAGCCATTTTTGCTGCCTCTGCTAATACAAATTGTCACACACACTTTCTGTTGCCATGGCAATGAGCCACAAGAGGGTGATTGGACTTAATGAGTCCTATAGTAACCTATCACCACAGGGATACATGTCTAAGAAAACAATTGGTTAAAACTAAGAAGCTTATCCAATAGAAAAGTTACCACTGAATGCTTCACTACTGGCTGTTTACTAATTTCTAGAAGTGCAGTTGGCCGCTATGCTTCCAATCAATACTAAGACTATGAATCTGCATTTGCATATGTGGTCCACCACACATTTGTGATTGGGCATCTGGGTTTTAAATAGAATTGATAGCAGGATTCAGATATGATCTGAAGAAGGCTATATCGGTCGAAAGCGCTTATTGGACCGATTTTTATTCCTACATTTTACAGTTTTACTCAATAAATTTGCAGTTTTAACAGTTGCATCGTGGTGCCATGGTACTCTGCTGAAGGTTTTCCGTGCAGTTTGTTTTGTCTCCATTGGTAGCTTTAGCAGATCTAACAGTGTTTATTTTACTTGTTGCTTGGTTTCTCTGTTACACTGCACATGGCGGAGAACTCATCCCTGAAAGTCAAAATGAAGCGCTCTAATTTATCTGGCTTTGTGGGTGAATCATCCAGTCCTCTATTACAATTGAACTTGAGTAATGTTAACAATGCTGCACTGATGAATAACACCATAGGAACTGATTTTTATGCTGTCTTTCGTGAGGTGGAAAAGTTTGCCTATCGTCTGAAGAGGTTACAATTGCAGCAATTCCATCTTGAAGCCTATATTTTCCACAAAGTTATTCCAAGAGGAATGAGAGTTAAATGCCTTCCCTCCTATGGCAACACCTACCCAGAATTACTTGCTCAATGGCAAGCAATCAACTTGGAGACCAGCTACAGATATATGAATTTATTGCTAGATTTTTTTTAAACCAGAGGAAGATAAAATAGTCACTAGTACTATGCAAAAACAAATGGAGCTGGAAAGTATGCACCTTGATGACTCTTGTCTACAGAAACTAGAGATGCTACAATTTAATCTTAATATATATGACAATAAGCTCAAAGAACAGATACCAAAGAAACTGAGTTGTGACTTCCAAGATTTTAAGAGAGGCCACATCTTTGAGTGGCCCAGAGATGATAGAAACCATGAACACAAAGGAAACTCAGTGTGGCCATGAATAATGCAGACTGTGTGGCAAATGCACTTGATGATGATACATCTCCTGATAGTGCAGAGGCGAGAAAGGCTAGACTAGCCACTGAGGCTACTGGTGTAGATCTACATGAAGCTGGCCCGAGCCATGTCTCTCAGACTTAATCGATGGAGTATAATTCTAACAGCTTGTTACAAGCAAGTACTAGACCAAAAGAAGAATTGGTCTACATGTCCATCAACTGGCCTCTACTTGTTTTTGTCAAACAACAGTTCCACAGGAACCCCAGAATGCAAAGCCAGGAAAAGAAACAGAAAAAAGATGTAGACTTAGTTTTCAATCTATCTCAATTAACATTACATCCTGAACATATATCCTTGCTTACCAGGGGTCTGAATTTTATACCAGCACTATCATCTGGTTTGAATGAATTTGTTAAAGACCTAAGGCTATTTGGAAGAAATATCACCCTTGTGTCAGTTTTTGGATCAGGGAATGATCAACCCACCACTTGTTATAAAAAGCAGAGCCTTTTCACACCTGTAAACCACCCCACACTAGACTTATTAATACAGCTTTGTAAAACTGAGTTAGCCAAGTCAAGAGGAAATGGCAACCGGCAAGGAGGCTTCTGTAATATGACACGGAAGGAACAGGATTCCCTCAAGGAGCTTAGTGAAAGAGAACATCTGTTTATTAAACCGGCTGACAAAGGAGGAGGTATTGTGGTAATGAACTCTGAATGGTATACAAGGAAGATGAATCTGATGCTGTGTGATATGCAGACTTACAAGAAATTAGAAAAGTTGACAGGATGATTAACAGCTTCAACAGTCACTTATATGAGTTACTCATGGAAAGACAGCTAAACAAAGATCTATATGACTTTTTTGAAGTAATCCACTCTACCATACCAGCCATCAGTGGACTTCCTAAGATCCACAAGGACCCTATAGATCCTCCGCTGTGGCCCATAGTGGTGGGAAGAGGATGGATAACTTAACCTCTCTCGATGTACATTGAAAATAAGTTGAAAAAAGCCCTACCACAAGCCACCATGGTGCTCAAGGACACAGGTAGTTTCCTAACTGACCTAAGAAATAAGGTTAAGGATCTGAAGGATATGAGAGACTTACTATTGGTAACGATGGACATCAGTAGTTTATTTACGGTTATCCCAAATCAATTTGGTATTGAAGCTATCCATCGGTTCCTCAGACATCTAGGTATCTCTACGGATCCCATATGCACCCTATTGGAGCTGGTGCTAGAAAATAACATCTTTGTGTATAGGCAGGAGCTCTACCTATAGATATGGGGGGGTTGCCATGGGCACCCCCTGTGCTAACAGTTATTTGAAACTAGTATTAGCCCAGTGGAAGAAAGAGAAGGTACTATGTGATTCCAAACCTTGACATAAACACATACTCTATAATGGATGTTTTGTTAATTATATTTTTATTTTAAGGAAAGGAGATGCTAGCCAACTGATTTATTTTACTGACTTTCTGAACAGTACCACCAATTTTCTTGTATTTAAAGCCAATTACTCCAAAGAAGTTTTTTTTTCTTGATGTAAAGGTGATGCTGCATCCGGAAACTGGCATACAGACCTGCCTCTATAGGAAGGGCACCTTGAGAAACCACTACCTACATCGCCAGAGTATGGACCCCAACCATATTTTTAAGAATATCTTTGAAAATCAAGCCACAAGCGTCTCACGTTTATGCACTTCAGAGGTTGACTTTGTAACAGAATGTGACAAATTGCACCATAATTTATGTGCAAGGGGCTACAAAGAGTCAGATCTCAAGTTGAGCACTGACCTTAAGAATATGAGAAGCCCTAAGTGTCGTCCCTACTACACTGAACAATTGACCATTCCATCTTCTGGTGAACATAAGAACAGTAATTCACAACTTAATTGTCTTTTGATGTATAGTACTCATAATAAACAAGTGTGTGACACCATTAGAAAATATTGGCCTATATTGACTGCTGATGAGAGGATTAAAAATATTGTAGCAGACAAACCCAGGTTCTCATACAAGAACAAACAGATCATAAAAAGCCTCTTATGTAATAAAGACAGCTTCGGTCACCAGACACCCTCGGTAAGGAAAGGCACTTTCAGATGCCATTGTTGTAAAGCTTGTACTCACATTGACAGCAGCAACACTTTTATTCATCCTATTTCCAATAGTACCTATGTTTTTGATGTATTTGCAAATTGTACTTCTCAACATCTTGTCTATATGGCATCTTGCTGCTCATGTAGAGCTTTCTATGTAGGAAAAACTGATCAGCACCTTAAGGATCAGATTCTACATCATATGAGAGATATAAGGAATTCTGATTTAAACAATGCACTTACTATGCACATTGTTCAGAATTCAACACGTGTTTAAATTTAAAGTCCTGGGATGTATTCAACCTAGCCTAAGAAAATGTGATATAAAGAATCGGACAGAAATTAGAGAAATTCGCTGGATTATTAATTTAAGAGCACATTGTCCTCCAGGCTTAAACAGTGTAGTGCCATTAAGACCTATTTTAAAAGCAAGGAAACTAAGGATTGGGCCCTGAGGCCTGAGGAGGCTATGTAACTTACAAAGTTTATTTATCGTGATGCAGTGCTTCTTACTGCTGCTACAAAGCTTCCAGCAGCCGTATTTGTTGCCTCTGCTAATACCAATTGTTACACACACTTTCTGTTGCTATGGCAATGAGCCACAAGTGGTTGATTGGACTTAATGAGTCCTATATTAACCTATCACCACAGGGATACATGTCTAAGAAAACAATTGGTTAAAACCAAGAAGATTATCCAATAGGAAAGTTACCACTGAATGCTTCACTACTGGCTGTTGACTAATTTCTGGAACTGCAGTTGGCTGCTATGCTTCCAATCAGTACTAAGACTATGAATTTGCATTTGCATATGTGGTCCACCCATTTGTGATTGGGCATCTAGGTTTTAAATAGAATACGTAGCAGGATTCACATATGATCTGAAGAAGGCTAGATCAGCCAAAAGCACGTATCGGACCGATTTGTATTCCTGCATCTTACAGTTTTACTCAATAAATTTGTGGTTTTAACAGTTGCATCATGGTGCCGTGGTGGTCTGGCGAAGGTTTTCCTTGCATATTTAAACTAGGAAAGAGACCAGAGCTGTCTCTCTTGTGACTCGCACAGAATTTAAATCCCCCAGTGCTGTTGTGTTTTATAGTCAACTTTCTAGTTGCCCACTACTGATGTTAATTTGATATTTCCTTCCCTTTTTTCTTTCACTGCCTATTGTCAGTAAGCACAAAGTTATCATTTTGTGAAATCATTCCCATTCAGCTATTTAAATGTATTGGTCATCTCACTCTATTCCCTAGAGTCAGAATACTAAGTGCCCCCCCCCCCTTACAGTCTGTCTTGCTCTTTTAAAATTAGTGTCTCTCCCCTTAGTTTGCTAAAGCTTGAGTTACCCCTTTCATATCTAACTGCTTAGTGCACACTGCAATGCTTAGGATATTAACCCATTTTTCCATCTTACCGTTAAAATATGCAGCATCTTGTCCAAGACCACATTCTGCCTGTCAGTAGTCATCTTGCCATTAGTGCTACTGTTTAGCTCCTGGTGAGAGAAGGAGCATAGGAACTAGAAGATCATAAGAGCCAGTGATTACAAGAAAGCCTGACAACTGCTTCATAGGTCCCAGCTTGGAATTTATGCTTATATTTTGCTCCTAGTGAGAGAAGGAGCAAAGGGCATTGATTTCTAATTGGATAGTGAGCGTCTTTGTGTGACCTTCCTGATTGGTCTGGTTGCTCTACCAGGAAAATGCTACAACAAGCCTGCATCATCTTGGACAAAACTGTTTATTACCAGAGTCTGTGGCCTACTTGTGAGAGAAGAAGCAAAGCAGCATTGTAAAGTTTTGGTGAGACCAGTGATGCAATGGATATAAACTCCCCACTATCTCCATTACCATCTTGGTAAATATGGGCATCTTGAGCCAATCAGGCACATCCCATCTTTTCATCATTCTTGACAAAACTAATTATTTTATTTTCATTAAGTACTGCTTGATTAGCTGCTGTCTAACCTAACTTCAGAATATTTCTTTAAATACTTAATCCATAATTGATCAGGATCTACTTCAGTAGTTTCCCCTCAAGTATTTAGCAGTGCCTTGTATAAACGAGGGTACCTTGAGTTGACATTTTCCTTGTAAAAGCATCCTTGAAATTTCACCATTACCTAGTTGCACATAGGGTAAATAGTTTGCAGTGACAAACACTGCCCCAGAGTTGTAAACCAGATAACTCCTGACATTACTTTAGATTCTCAACATAACTGTCTAATCAATAAGAAAGGGATTTGTTCCAATGGATATGAACTTCTCACTAGCTCCGTTACCATCTTGTTGGATATGGGCATCCTGAGGCAGTGTAGAAATTGCCTCATGTTTACTGACAACCAGATTATTCTCAGACAAACTGATAAGGTATGCAACAGGTGTATTTACACAATGACTTTGGAGGTAAAGCTCTCACATAAAAGCGCTCTTAATGTCAGTCTGGTTGCCAGTAGTACACATGCTGCATCCATAACACTCAGTTCAAAGCAGACAGACAGACCAACATATGCTGAGGCACTTAAATGTAATTTTCTTAAACCCTGAAGACCTCATAGATGAAGTGCACACAACAAATACCCTCAGCAGCCCCTTATGCACTCTTTCAAATCAGCAGATACAGCCACATCTCATGGAGCCTCAATTTCTAAACCATAAGACAAGCCGACATTCTGGTCCTTAGAAACTCCATTGTGAGACACACTGCTGTCCCTCTCAACAGGCTGAGTAGGGAGAAAGACACAGTCAGTTGCTTATCGGTTACCAGAATCTACCATATTACATACGCACTCTGGTCACTGGACCACATGTACCAATACGACTCAGTCATAGACCATGTGGGTGTACTATATGAACAAAGAGCTTTCAGAATGTGTGTCCTAGACTGGTATGAACCTAGCACTGAGCAACATGTTACTTTATCTACGGATGATGCCACAATATGAACTGAAGATGACTAATAATTGGCTTATGGCCGGTGTCATTCTAATGGGGTGCAATATTTGTCAGCATGGAAGGAGATGTTCAGTAGACCATGCTGCTTTGCCAGGGATGGTCTGCACCTCTCTCCTCTAGGCTTTCGAATATTAGGTAAAACATTGTCCTGCTCCATTGTGCCATTTTTAGGCAATACCAAACTGAAGGTACTTCCACCATAGCAAAGCCAAACCAAAAAAAATATAAAGGTGTTACTGCTTAATGCTAGGGGTCTAAGCAGAAAACTCCACTCCCCACAAGCTCTCCTCACCATAGAGAATGCTGACATCTGTGCAGTCACAGAGACATGGTTTAAGGCCATGGAGAGCACACCAGCACTGCAAGGCTATAATGCCTTCCACATGTTTAGAACAGGTACTTTACAGAAAGGGACTAAAGGTAGAGATGTCATGATTAACATCAAAAATGAATATACCTCATGGCTGATCGAACAGGATGATGCATTTTTAAGCTTTTCCACATTAAAATCACTATAGACAAATTTCCATACCATTTCCTTGCAAGTTACAGGTCACACTCTATGGCACAGGAAACCCATAACATGTATTTAAGCTTATTATAAACACTATTAAACCCACTACCATATTCATGGGCAACTTTAATTACACCACTATTAACTGGGAATCACATATGCCATCAAACATGCAGGCACAGAGATTCCAGAATTTTATAAACACAAATTCCCTGGACCAGACTGTCAAGAGGTTGACCACAGGTACAAACATACTGATCTGGTCTTCACTAATATAGGAGAGTGCTGCATACCCCCTAATGTAATGTCTTCTCTGGTAAGGTCAGACCACAAAATGGTTTCCTTTGAAATAAATAAAACCTGGAACCCCAGCTAATCCTGGAATATTTAGGAATGACTCTAAGGCTAACTTCCTACTATTAAGTGATCACTGCTGCCTACACAGAACTGTTTACAGAAATCTTATACAAGCATGTTAATAGCAGCATAGAAGCAGCTGCACCCCCAAGAAAGAAGTACAAAACCCACTCAAAGAACAAGCCACGCTGGTGGAATCACAGCATCAATTGGCTGTATAACAGAAGGAAGAAAATTGTGGCAAAATTAGGAGGTGTACCATCCAGCAGGATAAAAGCACTCTCATCAAACTAAATCAATGCAGAGGACAAGTAGTCTACCAAAGCAAAATTTTAGATAAATTTGGCTTTCCAGGCCAAGGACAACCACAATGCATTATTTAGCTAGGTCCGCAACCTCAAATGCAATACATGATTGTGTGCAGAGCTTACTGTTAATGGAGGCTCCTATACTAATATACTAAGCCAGAAGATGTAGCAGGCCTACTGGCAGACAAAAAGAAACATAAAATCCATCAACAATAGGGGAAACTAAAAAAACAATTAGACTAGAGAGCAGAATGATCATTAATTTCCACACTTTGTATCCCAATAGAATGAATTTGGAAAATAATTTGAGCATTTAAAATAAGAAGGGTAAAGACGTTATCATAATTTGTTTAAACATGTTTACACAATATGTTATTAAGTTGTTTGGGTTATTTATGTAAGTGTAATAATTGTATGTTTTGGGATATGAATTATATATAATTGTAATTGAAATTGTAACAAGGAAGTTAGAGGTCACAGCACTTTATAATGTAGTAAAATATTTAATGACAATTAGATAGTAAATACATACAGTATTGATGTATTTAATAACACATATAGTTATATATTTAATACTGTTTTAAAAATGTATTAAAAAATTGTATTTAAAAATGTATTTACATTCATTGTTTAAATAGTTGATACTATTAGGTTTACAAGGGAAGTGCAATAGCTTGATTGTCTTTGTGTCTTTCGGCTTTTCCCGGTTAGGGGTCGCCACAGCAGAACTCCGGTCTGCTAATGATTGGTAGTGGATTTTTACATACCGGGTTACCAGCCCTGACGCACAACCTTCAACAAAGGCATGCCCCATTCACGTATACTTCCACACAGAAGACGCTCTAGCTGAGAATCGAACGGGACAACGTCTTGCTATGAGGCGATAATGCTACCGCAGCACCAATACCGCAGTACCAATAGCTTGATTGTCTGCAAGTGTTTATTTAAACTACTGATTTAAGTAGTGCTTTATTTGTTAATTGATTAATTAAATAATTGGAAGAGGGGGTATATATACGGACAAAATCATATTGTAAAAATGTTCCAGCAGAAGGCAAGAAACCGAGGTACCAGAACATGTTAATAAAATAATTTATTTTGTCCTGCAATGGTGTTCCTGTTTGTGGATTTTATGTTTTTTTGGAGATATTATGGTGGTTTGATGTATATAGAATTTATCATTTTTCCAGGAAGATGGGGACCAATGAACCTCCAGGTACCACTGCTAGTACTTTTTTTTACTGATTTGGTTCTTGATCGAGAATGTAGATTGGCTTCGGTAGATCCCTGGGCTTCTACATTTGAGTGGGGAGATGGACAAATTCCAGTCATTAGAGAAACTAATGATCAAAGAGGTAACAGTCTTTTATGACCTTAAACTTCTTGAGAAATATGTTGCATTGAATATCACCCCGTGGGGCCTCTGTGTGGACCGGTTGCCAGCTGGGGAGTTCACTAATGATGAGAGTGATCTCCTGGCTGAATGGAAGCAGGCCTCACTGCAATGCTCACTTGCTTGGTTACGGGTCCTGATTAGAAGGAACTTATGATAATTTTAATGTGATTCAAGGGGATGTTTGTTTAATTTCTGAAACGTGTGTTGAGAGTTATGGTATTCAAGAAGAAGAGAATGCATTGAAAATTGTTAATCTAACTGACATTAATATTTCTGAAGATGCTGAAAGGGTATTACTTAGAGGGGCAAAATTTGTTCCAGCCAGACTTCCATCCCTTGCAGACATAATTATAGACATTAAGAAGTTTTGTCGTAAATTAAATTTCAGTTTTTTTCGAACAAAGCAGAATGGGGTTTTTAGTACTGAAGAGAATGCAAATGAGTCTTCAGAAGAAGATGATTTACTGAATTTAAGCATTCATGAAAATGAAATGTTTCAGTTATGTATGGGACTTGGTGATGGGAATCAAGGTGATTATGCTGAATCTAATACTTTCTCTGAACTATTTTGTACTGGATATGGATGTTTAGATATGCCTAAACTTACTTCTGATAGCAATTTCATGCCCCAAGAACAAGTCAAGCTATCAATGTGTTTGAAAGTTTAGTATGTAAAAAAGTTGAAAACTGTTATGGTAATTTTGTAAGGATATTCTGTTCTTATAATCTCAATAAAGAAGAATGTCAGGCATTGCAGGAATTAAGGTCTAACTTGGATAGGATAGTATATAAAACAGCTGACAAAGGGGGTAACTGGCTGTTGATGAGCATGGCTCAATATGATGAAATGGTGTTAGAAATATTGTCTGAAGATGGGTATTATGATGTTACAACATAATCCCTTACAAAGATTTTTAACAGAATTAAATGACATTTTGGAACGAGGAGAAAGTTTTGGTTTTCTAAAAAAATAAAGATGTTAAAAAGCTGATTGTCAGTACACCCAGACACCCATTTATGTATGCCATTCCTAAGATCCATAAAGACTTATTTAAACCCCCAGGTCAACCTATTATTTCAGGAATAGGATCTTTTTTGGAGAATGTTAATTTTTTTTAGACTTTCATCTCAAAAGATATTTGACTGCAATACTTTCCCATGTTAAAAATACTCAGGAAATATGTCAAGATTTAGTACATTTTGAATGGAAAGAGAATTATTTTTGGGGAGCAGTAGATGTCAATGCTTTGTATTCTAACATTGATAAGATATGGGGCATGGAAGCAGTGGCTAAGAAATTGGGGGAAGGACCATGTTCAGCATTTTTGCTGACTCTCCTTGAGTTTTGTTTAACTCATAATTTTTTCAAATGGAAGAATGATTTTTTTTCTTACAAAAGAGGGGATCAGCGATGGGGGTGGCCTTCGCCCCACCTTATGCCATTATTTACATGGGGGATTTTGAAAGTCAGTTTATGCTGTTGGAAGATTATTTTGTAAAAAATGTAATTTACTATAAAAGATACATAGATGATTTGTTATTTATTTGTAAGGGCAGTGAATCTGAATTTAAGGAATTTATGGAAGTTTTGAATAATAACCCACATGGATTGAAATTCACTTGGGGCACTGATAGATTCAGTATTTCATTTTTGGATGTAATTTTTCATGTAGATAGTAAAAAGAGGATACAGCACAAGCCATATAGGAAACCCACAGCTGTTAACAATTTTCTATATGCCACTAGTATGCATCTCCCTCCACCTTATTGAGTCATTGCTATATGGAGAATTTAAAAGGATTTTCATGAATACCTCTGAAGTTAGTTTAAAGGAAATGTGTTTAAATTAGGTGCATAATAGATTAAGAAACAGAGGTTATGATGATAGAACATTACAAAAGGCAAGAAACAAAATTATGGGTGTAGGGGAGGATCATACTAGGGTGGTTAGAAATTGTAATGAAGGAGAAATTATGTATAGGAAAAAGGGAGAAGAAGAAAGATTTTTTGTTAACAGATATTCTGAAATCTCCTCTATTTTGCAAAGGATAGTTAGTCAGGCATGGGAAATTATTAGTGAAGGTAATACCATTGGCTCTTTGTTTCCTAAACATATTGTGTTTTCTTACAATAGGTACAATAATCTTAAAAGAATTGCTGAATAAGAAAGGTTTGAAGCCTACATACCAGGGCATGATGGGTAGAACAGTAGATAATTATAGTTGTGGAAACTGTTTGTTATGTAATCGGGTAAAGAATCTACATGGTTGTAAAATCAATGGAAAATTGTATAGGGCCAATGAATTTTACAATTGTAACAGCTGTAGCGTGATCTATATTACAGGGTGTGACCAGGGACGGCTCGTGCTATTGGACTGCAGGACTGCAGCCCCCCCAGCTGTAAAAAAAAAGAAGAAAGAAATATAAAATTAAAAATAAAAATAAAAAATCGTGGGACTTCGCGCATGCGCACTCGCAGCATTTACGACATCCAGACTGCTGCTGAACCAGTCCGGAGCATGCGCAGAGCTCCAGACTGATTCAGCAGCAGTCTGGATTAGAAACACAGCAGTCAGGAGCATCCCAGAAGTCTATGCAGTTAGTTACAACTGCATAGACTTGAAAATGGATCGGACTGCAACGTTGGCAGTCTGGCCTGCTCTCGCGGGACAGAAAAACTTCACTACGGGATCGGTGACATCACACGACAAGTGGAATATGGAGCTATGCAACGAAGGCCCTGGACCAAGTAAGGTAAGTTAATAAGTGTGTGCGTGTGTGTGTGTGTGTGTGTGTGTGTGTGTGTGTGTGTGTGTGTCTGTGTGTGTGTGTGTGTGTGTGTGTGTGTGTGTGTCTCTCTCTCCTCTGTCTCTCCCCCTTCCATCTCTCTCCCCTGTCTCTAGATGCTAATGATAATGTGTACAGAGTAATCGATGTGTCCTTGCTCTAGCTCCTGCCCTCTCACATGCTTAACAGAGGCATTTGTATGTCATACTTTATAAACTTTTTCATCAGTCTGTTATAAGAGCTGAAGTAGCCTGCAGTTGTGATGCCAGTGGTTTGCTTTTTGCTGTGCAAAAATGTCTGAAAACCTATTGGATGTTATCATGAGGATGAAGGTGTCTTACCAGTGTTACCACACCGTACTACCAGGTGATTCCTGTCAAGTTTAACTGTAAAAATAAACTAGATGTTCATCGTTGGGCCAGAATGCCAATGCTAGGACTGTGTAATCTGAGCAATAAATAAGTAAATAGGCAACAAGATCCCAGACCAACCCCCTTTACCACTTTGAAGTACACTGGATAAGATGGTCCAAATTAAGAACCTACTAACAGCAATGTTTTGGGAAAATCTAGCTACAAAAGAAAAAAATGCTAAAATTAAAAAAGGCACCTTTGATGTGGGGTCTTGGTGAATTCCATAAGAAAAAAAGTGATACAGATGAGAAGCCAGTGTGCTGTGGAGCAAGGACAAGTGAGTGAAACAGAAACTGGAGGATGTGATAGGTGTACAAACATAAGATTATTACACCTTTGGAATGCTTGAAAGACAATAAAGCCATGTTTTGCTATGTTTTCTGTGACAAGTCCTTCAGAAACTTGTGGGTCTGTCCCACCATGGTCTCCCCCAATTTAGTTGTGTACACATTGATTAATAGGGCTAAACCCATGTAGTGCAGACCTACAGGGTGTCTAATTCAACTTCTAAAAATAATTTTTGGCTTCTGTCCCTCCCCTCCCATTGACCACAATTCACCTGTTCCATTTTGATAGTCATTCTCCTTAACTGATGGCATTCTAAGACACCAGAAATGGGAAGTAGTTGTGGATTATGGCTTTTATTCAGTGAAAGCAGGGAGATTTTGTTGTGTGTGCCCCTTTAAAATTGTGATGTAGTGCCATGAATGTATCTTTCCTGATGCCACTAATTCTAGCTAAAATGCATGGACTTGTGCTACACCAGAGTCCCTAGATATATACTGTAGTACTGATCTTTCCCTAGGAGGGGCTCATTCAGTGTCAGGCTAGTAGCTGAATGGATAGCTTATCCAGTATCACTACTGATTAATGACTTTGTAAGTCCAAGAGGTCATCAGTTGTTTCCCTTCACAAGGGATGTGCATCTCTTGAATAATTCAGCTACTTGCCTATTGCTGTCCTCAACCCCGCTACCCCCCCAAAAAAAAAAACGAGGATGGTTTATCCATTAGCAGATCTGTGCCAACTTTGGTGATCACAATGTCCAGATCACAGCTCATTGTGCATTCCATTCAAACAGTATGCATACTTGGTGAAGCCTAGCAATGCTACAAAGTTCTCATTAAAGTAGAATTATTAGGTTTTCTCTTTTTAGCTTCATGTGTGTGTAATGCCCCAGTTGATATATACTTGTGGCTAGAAAATACCTCAGGTTTAAACCTGTACCTTGGGGTGCAGGTGGCAAGGGCCTGAATTCCCTACCCACCACTATTTGTAAAATATTTGCAGATTTTTGCCTCATATTTGTTCTGTTATGTTACTCATAAAATCTGTGGTTTCTGTATTTTGTTTCCTTACGCAGTCAGTAGTGCAGTGGTGTACTGATAGTATTGTTGCCTGACAGATGCATGTTCTCTGGTTTGATTCTTGGCTGGGGTGCCTTCTGTGTGGAGTCTGCATGTTGGTTAAATGCTAAAGAAATAACAGGCATTTCAATTTCAGACTTTATGTTCTTCCAAAAGTACATGGTAACACTAAACATTTTATTCTAGCAGCTTATAACATGGATATTTGAAATTTGTCCCTATTTTTGGGACTGTATTCCCCCATTACTGGCTTCATCCAGGTTTTTTGTGCTAAGGTTGAGAGCTATGGTGAGAACTGAATTCACTGAATATGTTTGGGGGCTGTATTCCCCCACTATTGGCTTTGTTCATGTGTTTTGTGCTAAGAAGTTGACAGCTATGGTGAGAACTGAAGTCACTAAATAGTAGCCATTTAAGTTTCAGTCTTCCTCTCTTTTGCAAAACAGAGGATTTGGCATTATGGTATGTTGCTCTGACTGTTTTGCACAGGGTCCTGGGTTAAATACTTGGCAGTGAAATGTATGGTGGTAACACAGCATTTTATTCTAGCAACTTTCCAACATTATACAAGCAATGTTTAAAATGTGTCCCTGGTTTTTGGGCTTTTGTCTCCCCCCCCAATAAATTTTGGCTTTTTCCAGATTTCTTGTGCTGCAAAGTTCAGAGATACAGCTGAGTGTCGAGTAGATTTTACAAGGAGGTGAGAGCTGTAGGGGAACAAAAGTTTAGTGCTGCTTATGCTGAGTCTGTTTGCATTGTTAATAGCACAACAGGTAGTGTACTTGCTTTTGATGACGAAGGCTTTGGGTTCTACTCCCACAGTAGGTAGATGTATTGCTGATACTGTACTGTATTGTGAAGGAGGTGGATGCTGCAGTCCTTTTTAGCAAAGATGCCTAGTAACTATGAACTTGTTATCAGTTTGCCATCCATTCCCTATTGCAATATTACTAGCTTATCATTTTTTTTATTGCAACATAGGCAATTTATTCCTCAACAGCAACAGGCACTGTATTTGTAGATGAAACAATGAAATATAAAGTTATTTGCTAGCAGAAACCTCTTCATTAGTTACAGATCTCTTTAATGTGGAATTATTTAGATTACTTTTACTTCTGCAGAGACTGTGCATATTTACTGATACTGGTCGATGTAGAAGTTTGAGTAGACTTTTATGATGGAAATGTTCTGAACTGGGCAGTTTTGTCATTATTAGTGCATGCATTTTGTTTTGTTTACTGGAAAAATGTTCAAAACAATAAATTTAAAATGCCCTCTAACATATGTACTGTATTATACGAGGAATGTAATTTAATACAATCAGGAAGGTGTATCAAAGAACACATGTATGTTTCCTGTGCAAGGGGTCTATGATTTGAAAACAGCCCATAGTTAATCTTTATCTGATACTGGATAGATGTATTTTCTTTGAATGTGGGTTTCAGTGCTGTTTCAATTAATGTGAGTTTCAAGGGTAGAGAAGTTTTAATGCTGTCTATTTTCATTTTGAGACTGCATTGCTTTGTTTAGCAGATTTATATTCGTGTTTGTGCTGTAAAATGTAAAATAAAACTGTTAAATGAAATCCAAATCATCGTAGAAGTAAAGCAGTATGCACATTACAGTGTTTATGGTAAATGTGGTGAAATAGCCAAGTCATGGTACAGTGGAATAGCTGCAGGGGGGAGGCCCCCTTTGACCATGATTTTGTGAGGAGGGGAAGGGCGGCAAACTCAGACAGTCCCAGCTGAACTATACCTCCTTAACTGTCCAGATTTTTGCAGAATGAATAGATTTTTGCTTCTTATTTTTGGTTTGTTCGTCATAAAATTTGTGGTTTTCTGGCAAATCATTTAGGAATGAAGTCACTAAATAATGACAGAGATTGGGTTTCAGACTTCATACTCTTCAGAAAAATGCATGCTAAAGCAAGACTTGTTGTTCTGTCAACTGACTATGTTTATACAAGACTTTTAATACTGTTAGTATGTTCCCCCAATATATTTGGCCTTGTCCAAATTTCCTGTGCTAAGAGTTTGAGAGGTACGCTCAAATAAATCACTTTATAGAATTAGGTATATCCAAACCTCTCAACTGTCCCTGGTTTTGGCTCAAAATGTTGCTCTCCCCCTAATAATCCCTTCCCAAAATGGCAAATTTGGAAGAAAACGTGGAGGGTTTACAATTAATCTTCTTCTTTCGGCTGCTCCCGTTAGGGGTCACCACAGCAGATCATCTATCTGTACTGTTGTCCGCATGTATGATTTGGCAAGATTTTACACCAGATGCCCTTCCTGACACAACCCTCTCCATTTATCCGGGTTTGGGACCGACACAAAGAAATGCACTGGCTTGTGCATCCCCCGTGGCTGGGTTGGAGGGTTTACAATTAATAAATAATTGTAATAATCAGTTATACATTACTTTTAATTTCAGAAATGCATGTAGATTCTCTTATTTTGTCAGCTGCTCAAGTTAACAGTACTAATATTAAAAGTGTCCCTTCTTTGACAGGTTCCCAGCTGTATTGTGTGGGTATTTTATATTTTTGCATCACATTTGTGGTCTGTTTTTCATAAAATTGTGGTTTTCTTGCAAATTAGTGGCAAATCACTAAAGACTGAAATTAGAAAATAATGACAGACATTTGAGTTTCAGATTTCATACCCTTCAGAAAATTCATACTAATGCAAGACCTACTATTCTATTATCTTCCTAAGTTTATAAGAGCAATATTTAAAAATTGTCCTTATTTTTGGGCCTTTGTCCCACTTCTGTTTATGGCTTTGTCCAGATTTTTTGCTCTGAGGCTGAGAGATATGACAAATGTATCAGGGCCATCACTGTCAGCCAGAGACATTTAATTGTGACATACTTGTTGCACCCCACTCCCCTACTTAGTGACTCTGGATGTGTCCAAGCAAGGCAAGGAGCAGTTATGCAGTGTAAGTGTGCAGATTATCCCCCCCCCATCCAAGGCAGACACAAGTACTACAGTGTCTTTTCATCTGTCTTTGATTTTGAAGAATATTCTGGTTTTCTGTCATATTTTTATACTGTTGATTTATGCTTCTTATTCAGAAAATGCATGTCATTGCAGTGCCTGTTGCTCTGTGTTTAAGTAGCAATGCTTTAATGACCATCAGGTAAGCTTGTCTGAGACTGTAAGATGCAAGTAAGCTTTAATAAGCATGCTGTTAAATAATTATCAACATTGAAGGCCTTTTTGTTGTTGCCATGCAGAGGATATTTACATAACTAGATAGCATATAAGCCTTAAGTACTGAAATGCATATGACAGTATTTATAATAAAGGACATGATTACAGTATTTTCAGAAGCTCATTATATTTGTTGGAGATTTCAGTCATCTTTGCAGGCTTTACCTGTAAACTAAATAGAATGCCAGTCTATCGTGTGTGGTCCATAACCTGTGCAGTAATTCTTTAAGCAATTTATCTTGAGCTTGTTTCTTGTTTGCTGTTCATTTTTACTTTGATCATGTTTTCCCCATGAAACAACTAGATAGTTGTCAGGCAGCAGGTCTTTTTTGGATAAGAAACATTTTTACAAGTGGGGTATTGCTACTTTCAGCATGTTACTTGGTACTTTTATAAAGCTAAATATAAATTAGAATTAGAATCGAAGTGCAAGAAGTGGTTTGAGTCGAGTGCTGCTTGTTTTTTATACCTGATTTCGACTGGCATTCCAATAATGTATGTAAAAAGTAATATATTTTTTTCATGCCTCACAACCTTTTTGTTTCCATCTAGATAATAAGTAAGCTGTCATGTAGCCAATGCATTGAAATATTTTTTCTTCTCCACTTAATTGTATCTTGATTGGACTCTCATAATGACAGTTTGGCACCTAGGGCAGCATATTTAATTAAAATCCCAGTTTTTGTGGTTTTGAGCATAGCTCTACCCCTTTCTAGTTGGCCACACTCCTTCCCGTTGGCCCCACCAATTCAGCTGTCTCCCGCAGCCCCCCTTTGATTTGAAGTCACCAGCTGCCACTGGGTGTGACTTTCATCCCATTTCCTGGTATGTTGGTTAAACCACCAGGAAGGCCAAAGTCTGAATTTTGGAACATTTGGGTGATGTCAGAAGGCAGAAGTTAGAAAGTCCTGTAGCTATGCATTTTGTGTTCAAGCATCAAGGTTCAGACAGCAGCCTGTTTTTTAGTGTTGTAGCATGACCAATCAACAATAGGGGAAACTTTAAAAAAACAATTAAACAGACTAGAGAGCAGAATGATCATTAATTTCCACACTTTGTATCCCAACTGAATGAATTTGGAAAATAATTTGAGCATTTATAATAAGGAGGGTAATGTGTAGTTGGCACTAGACATTATGTATGAAAATAGATGTTCATCGTGTTACCCTGCTGCAGTCATCACACTTGGTTTATCTTGTCGTCAGGTGGTCCCGCAGTCGGCCTGAATTCCAAAGTCTTGGTCCGGCGTCGGTTGCTGTCACTTCTTCCCTGACATCAGTACGCCAGGGGTATATATAATGCATCTGACACCATTTTCTTCAGTCTTTCTTGCTGCGCGGTGCCCGAAGCAGAAGCAGTTCGCAAGTGCCAGTCAGCCAACTCCTGAGATTTTCGAAGTCGAATTTCAGATCCGAAGTCTTCAATAAAGCTAAGTACCCCGTTGGGGAAACTTTTCTTGCCTCAGACCGATGTCAGAAAAAGTTAACAATTGTATTTCTTGTGGGAAGCAAATACCTCAAAAGGATTTTTATTCTTACTGTATACCTTGCCTAGGCCCAGACCACGACGTCACTGGTTGTCGCTTTTATGCTAGGTTCAATAAGCATACTATAAAAAGACGCTTTGATTTCGCACGATACTACTTCGGTAGAAAATTTAACTACACAATGCTGTCGGAGCAACCGACTACCGGCATGCACAAAAAACGCAAGGATAAGGACAGGCAGCCTAGACCCAAGCCAGACTCCGAGGCCTCGGCTGGGCCGGTCTCCAGTTCACCGTTTTTCAGTGAGGCTCCTATGCAGCCCCTGACTACCGCAGATTTGGAACCCGATATCGCTTCGGAGCCTTTGGCGGAGAGTGCTAGGCTGACGCAGCCATTTTGTTTAGCCCCTACCGACGACACTGAAAGAGATGTCAGTGCTGCAGAAACATCTTCGGTTTCTGAAGGCATCTTCAGACTGATGACGCTCACCATAAAAATGTATCCTAAGTGTAAGACTCCTATTAAACCAAAAAAGACTGCACTTCAGTCTCCAGTTCAAGGCCCCATGCCTAAGAAACAGATGCTTAAAATGGTGGAAGATTTGATCTCTTTAATCAGGGGTTCCCAACCCCCCCCCCGACAAAAGGCCTAGACAAGAGGAAGATTATGCCTCCTCTGATCAAGTGTCTATTTCCTCAGGCTCCTCTGAGGACCAAGATTACTCTTTTCCCCCTTATGAAGATTCCAATGCTGAGGATTCCATTCCCTCAGCTTCTCCCCCTGAAGACTACTCCTTTGGGGAAACTTTACACACTATGAGGGAACTTTTTCACTGGGAAGGTCAGGACTACTCTGACTCAAAGAAAAGGCTCAGAGAGTTTCTATTACTCTCCCAGCACAGACCTCTTGCCATCCCCCCAGTTTTAGACATTGTGGATGATGTTTACTTAGAATCTAGTTTGAATCCAGATTCTCTGCCTCCTGCTCCAGCCAAACCAGACAGATATTATAGAGTGCCTGACTCACACAAATTCCTTTATAAAAGCCCTGTTGCTGATCCAGAGACTATCTCCCAGGGTCCCAAAGGGGCTTAGGCTTCTATGGCAAAAAATCCTGTACCCTCTGAAAGGGACTCCAGAGTACTAGACAGGTGGGGGAAAAAGGTTTACACATCAGCCACTCTGGCTATGAGAGCACTAAATTGTCAATTTCACATGCCAAAATATCAGCAATTTCTAATGTCTCAGTTAAGACAAAAAATGAGCACACTCCCTCAACAGTCTGAATTGAAAGAAATGCAGGATCTGTTGCATGCAACTGAACAGGTGGGCAAACATACTTTACAATGTGGTTTTGATTCTTTAGAGGCTTCCTGTAGAGCAGCTGTTACTGGGTCTGTTATACATAGGCATGCTTGGTTAAAGGAACAAACTCTGCCTGATCATGTTAAAGCAAAGCTTCTAGATACTCCCTTACAGCAGGATGTCCTATTTGGAGTTAAAGCAGAAGAAGTCTTAAAGAAAATGGAGGATAAGGCAAAATCTATGCAGACAGTCAAAGATTTTCTACAGGTACAGCCCCCTCGCTTCAGCAGAAATTGGCCAACAAAAAATTGGTCCTTTCCAGCTACTGACAGACCACAGAGGCCTAAATACAGATGCCCAAGAGGCAGAGGGCAACCACAAGCCCAATACAAACCTCGACAATGGGGCACTGCAACACAGAAGGGAGGAGAAGACAGGTCCCAAACTTCTAGAAGGCAAACTCAATGACTTACACCTCATATGGCCAAGCAACACTCTCTTGGCAGCTCCCTTGGGAGGAAAACTAGCACTTTTTTCAGACAACTGGCACATCGTCACAAAGGACAAATGGGTCCTAGGCATAATTTCACGAGGATACAGATTCCATTTCCACACCTTGCCAATGAAATGAGGAATGCCAAACCTGCCACAAAATTAATGGGCAGAGGCACAAAAACAAATTACAGCTCTCATGGACATGAGAGCCATTCAACTGGTACCTACACGGGAGCAAGGCCAAGGATTTTACTCAAGACTCTTTCTAGTCCCCAGAAAGGACAATGCCTGGAGACCAATTCTGGACCTTTCAATTCTAAACACCTTCTTACAAGTACCCAAATTCAAGATGCTAACACTACAGTAGCTTCTTCCCATGTTGGGCAAGAAAGCATGGCTAGTAACGTTGGACCTCAAGAAGGCATACCTGCATGTCCCTATCAGACAAAGTTGCAGAAGATACCTCCGTTTCATTGCAGGTCCAATCCATTACCAATTCTCTGCACTGCCCTTTGGCTTATCCACTGCACCCAGGGTCTTCACAAAATGCCTGGCACCAGTAATTGCATACTGCAGACAAAGAGGAATTCAAATATACCCATACCTGGATGACTGCCTCATCCAAGCAGAAAGCAAGGGCATCCTCTTACAACATCTGGCTTTTGTAAAACATCTTCTAAGTTGCCTGGGGTACCCTCACAAAATATGACATTCCTGGGTGCCAGCTTGAATACAACGGCCCAGAAGGCTATCTGATGCCAGACACGCAACTACAACTGACTCAATATTTCAAAACAATGGCAACAAAGACCCAACTCCCTGCAAGAAAAATTCTGCAGGCCTTGAGCTTTATGGCATCTTGCATACTACTAATACCATTTGCAAAGCTACATATGAGGAAATTACAGTGGTACCTAAAAAGCGTATGGTCTCAACACAGCCACAGCTTGGACACAATGATACCTCTCATTCCCTGCCTTCAACAAGAGTTTCTATGGTGGTCACAGGCATGTCACCTCAACAAGGGTCAGCCTTTCACCTTGCCCCCAGCCAGGCAAACTATGACAACAGATGCATCGGACTATGCCTGGGGGGCACACATGGCAGGACAGTGCGTTCAAGGCGTATGGACTGCAGATCAAAGGAATCTGCACATCAATCAAAAAGAGATGCTAGCTGTACAGAATGCTCTGACAGCCTTCAAGAACTTATTACATCCAGGACAACTTGCAATAAGGACGGACAACACCACAGTAATGTGGTACATAAACAAACAAGGGGGTACACACTCCTACCCTCTATGCAGGCAAGCAATGACCTTGTGGAACACAGCACTGGCTTACCAAGTTCAGTTACAAGCTCAATTCCTGCCAGGAAAAAAGAACACATTGGCAGACGACCTCAGCAGAAACATCATGGATCCCCACGAGTGGAAACTGGATCCACAAGTATTTTCAATGATAACTCAAAAATGGGGCCTCCCAAACATAGACCTGTTTTCCAGCCCCCAAAACTATCAGCTAACAAAATTTTGTACAAGGACACTTCACCATCAAGCTTGGAAGGTGGACGCACTCTCATTCAGTTGGAAAAACCTGGCAGTATATGCCTTCCCTCCATTGCCTCTTCTCACAAAGGTGCTTCTGATAGTCAAAAAGGAGAGACCACGACTGATACTCATAGCCCCAGACTGGCCATGCCAGCACTGGTACCCACTATTAAGGAATATGGCCCAGGGCCCACCTTGGATTTTACCACAAATTGCCCATTTGCTCACACAGCAAAACAATCAGATTCTACACAGCCAGCTCAAAACCTTAAATTTGGCTGCATAGCAAATCACATAAGCATCCAGCCAGCCCCTCTTCCTCAAGCAGTTATGGATGTTATTCTGGAAGCTAGGAGGCCCAGCACCAGGAAGGCCTACTCGGACAAATGGAAAAGGTTTTGCACCTGGAACAAGCTAAAGGCCAAAATACCCTTCAGCCTCACATGCCTCAGATTCTACAGTATTTAACTGAGATGTTGCACAAAGGACTTTTTTTTCTTGTATTAAAATCCATGCATCAGCTATTTCAGCCCACTACAACACGGATCCACCCTTATTTTCACATCCACTTCTAAGGCAGTTCCTCAGAGGGGCAAAAAACATTAGGCCCCCAGGAGAGCACCTACACCAACATGGGACCTCAATTTTGTTCTGGAAAAACTTACGCTACCTCCCTTTGAACCAGCTTTCTCTGCTGATCTAAAGTTTATGTCATGGAAGACTGCCCTGCTGCTCGCAATAACTTCAGCCAGAAGAGTCTCAGAGCTTCAGGCACTAATGGCAGTGGAACCTTTCCTCATTTTCCATCAACACAGAGTTTCTCTATGAACTAATCCTTCCTTCATGCCTAAGGTGGTATCTAGTGTGGCTTTAAATCAAACCATCCACTTACCCACCTTCTTTCCAAATCCACAGAACAAAGGAGAAAGTCACCGGCATTCCTTGGACATTCACAGGCAACTTCGTTACTACTTGGATAAAACTAAGGTTTTCAGAAAATCTGACCAGCTCTTTGTATCCTATGCTACAGCTTCGCAAGGGAAGGCTATATCAAAACAAACCATTTCCAAATGGATAGGGCATTGCATTCGCTTTTGCTATACCCATCATGGAAAACCAGTTCCTGCTACCATAAGGCCCCACTCTACCAGGGCAACAGCTACATCTACAGCCTTCCACAGGGAGGTCCCAACCAAGGAGATTTTGGAAGCTGCAACTTGGAGTTCAGTACACACCTTCACTAAACACTAACACTTACCACTTTACTCTAAGACTAGAGCTGGCTTCACCACTGCAGTTCTGCAGGGCCTTCTAGCCCCCTCTAACCCTCTTTGACTCCTCCTCCCATCCTTAGCTTTGGGATTCTACCCAAGTGTGATGACTGCAGCAGGGTAACACGATGAACATAGTACAGTTTTGTACCTACCATAAATGTAGATGTTCGAGTGTACACCCTGCTGCAGTCCAGGTTACCCTCCCTCCATCCCCTCTGATCTAACTGGCTAAATCTTTACAATACCTTACTGATGTATTTGCTTATAGCTGGAGGGATGTTGTGCTTGTGCTAAATTTCTTAAATTGGTACTAATTACTGACCACCTTTTTGGGGGCACCTGACATCTGGGGCAAGAAAAACTGAAGAAAATGGCGTCGGATGCATTATATATATCCCTGGTGCACTGACGTCAGGGAAGAAGCAACAGCAACCGACGCCGGACCAAGACTTTGGAATTCAGACCGACTGCCGGACCACCTGACGACAAGATAACCCAAGTGTGATGACTGCAGCAGAGTGTACACTCGAACATCTACATTTATGGTAGGTACAAAACTGTACTTTTTCCATAACACTTTTGAATGTATTTAAAACATAAAATGTATGATAGAAAAACTGATAACTATTAAAGTTATCGTAATTTGTTTAAAAGTGTTTACACAATATGTTATAAAGTTGTTTGGCTTATTTATGTAAGTGTAATAATTGTGTGCTTTGGGATATGAATTATATATATTTATAATTGTAACTGAAATTGTAACAAGGAAGTTAGAGGTCATAGCACTATATAATATAATAAAATATTTCATGACAATTAGTAAATACATACAATATTGATATATTTAATAACACATATAGTTATATATTTAATACTGCTTTAAAAATGTAGTTAAAAAGTGTATTTAAAAATGTATTTACATTCATTGTTTAAATATTTGATGCTATTAGGTTTACAAGGGAAGTGCAATAGCTTGAAGGTCTGCAAGTGTTTATTTAAAGTAATGTTTACTTTAAGTACTTATTTAAGTAGTGCTTTATTTGTTAATTGATTAATTAAATAATTGGAAGAGGGGTTATATATAGGGACAAAACTGTATTGTAGAAATGTTCCAGCAGAAGGCAAGAAGCAGAGGTATCAGAACGTGTTAATAAAATAATTTGTTTTGTCCTGCAGTGGTGTTCCTGTTCGTGGATCTTATTTTTCTTTTTGGAGATATTATGGTGGTTTGATGTATATAGAGTCTACTGGCAGACAAATTCAGCTCTAACTTTATCCCTCTTTCCCCCTCAACCACCCCTCAAGCAGTACCATCAAATATAACTCCCCCTACTATTACTAGGGAACAGGTCTTCAATGCTCTCTCTAAGGCCAAGAACAATGAATTGATGGGCCCAGACAGTATCCCAGGATGCCTTCTAAATAGCATGAAATATAACCTATAAGGCCATCTGGAATCACTATTTGACTGTAGTTTCTTGTCTCATGAATGGAGAGCAGCAACAGTCATTCCCCCTGCACAAGGTGGGACATCTACAGACCCATAAGTCTCACTAATCTCAAATGTAAATACATGGAAAGATTAATAATGACATAGGAAACCTCCAAACACCGAACATAACCCAATTTAGTTTTGTCAAGGGTAAATCATGCCTACTCAACCTGGTGGACTTCTTTGAGAGGGTTACCAAAACAATGGATGAGGGTAAAATGGTTCCTATTGCCTACCTTGGCCTGATCAAGACATTTGAAACAATACCCCACTCAAGCATTGTTGATAACCTCAAGAAGTTAGGTATAAACCGTTATGTCACCTGGTGGATAGTCAGCTGGATCACTGACAGAACCCAGGAAATTAGAATTGGGGAGTCCATCTCTACAAAGAGGGCCAGTCAAAAGCACAGTCCCTCTGGGATCATTCATGGGACCTCTGCTTTTTGCATTTACTTCTCTGAAGTGAAGGCCAGTGGCAAGGGCCTGTGGATGACTAAATTTGTGGATGATTACAAATTAGGAGCAGTCAAAGAATTCCCTTCAGATGCTAATATTCTCTATGAAGGCTGACACAGACAACTAACTTGTGTCAGAGCCATGGACTAAAATGAAATGCCAAGAAATGCATAATATTATCTTTCAAAAAGTCATCCACTTCTGAGAACTATCCTATTAACAACACACCTGTAAAGCGTTAACCCAATAGTTAGGGACGTTGGGACACACACAGACAATAATCTAACTTTTGAAATTCAATTTTCTGTAGCAGTGAGGAAATCATTCTATAGCAAACAACCACATAAATGGAAATTATATATATATATATATATATATATATATATATATATATATATATATATATATTTATATGACAAAAATGTCCAGAATCCAAGAAGAATGAAGTTTATTAAAATCTCTAGCGCCTCTGAAATACTGCTTTCATTGGAGTCAAAAAGCAAATCAGACAGACACCCCATATATATATATATATATATATATATATATATATATATATATATATATATAAAACAATAAAATTGGTTAATTACCTCCATTAAACAACTTGTACAATATCAGTCAAATTAAAACTTTCTAGTTACATTCTGCATTTATGCCAGTAGGGATCAGGGTACCCTATTTAAGTATGTAACAGGTTTCCTTATATAAAAGTTTTTTCTTGATATCCATACAAACTCCCCTTGAAACAACCTGTTCTAAAACAGTATCTTGAAGTCCCTCTGGCTGACCATTATGACACAACTTAAAATGCATAGCAAGAGGGCTTTCAAGTCTGCGTTCTTAATATCTCGCACATGCTGTTGCAGCCCAGATTTGAAAGTCCTCTTGCTCTCTCCAATATAAAACTTATCACAGGGACACTTCAAAGCATAAACAATAGAAACTGTATCACAACCAAACATCCCATTTGTCCTAAAATATATACCATTTATTTTATCAAAAGTTCTATGAACTTACAGCTAATGCATTTACCACATGGAAATGTCCCCAATAAGCTATGACTCCTATATATATTATTATTAGGGACCATAAACTTACTGCGTACTATTATATCCTTAATACTTCTCCCCCTATGAAAAGAAAAGAAATGATTTCTACACAATTTACCACAAAATTCCTTATACTTAAACAAAAAGCCCCAGTAGTATTTAATAATTTCCACAATCTATTCGGTCAACAAATCATATGCAGTAACTACATATATTTTTTGTTGTTTTTCATTGGGCGTGTTCACTGTTCCTACATTATTATTATAGCATCTATAATCTATAGGTTCGGTATCCAAATCCTTAATAAGTTTTAAAGAGTCAGTAACCCAGTTCTTATTATAACCTCTATCAATAAACATTTTAGCTCTCCTATTTAATTCCCGTTCATGTTCCACACTGTTATTGCACAACTTTTTAACATGTAACATTTCACCATATGGTAATGCTTTAAGCAAATGTGGGGGGTGACAGATACTAGCATCCAAGAATTGAGTATCACCCCCTAACTTTCTATTAATTCTTGCATGAATTCTGCCATTAATATCCCCCTCTAAACATAAATCCAAAAATATTACTTTATTACCATATTGGAGACCATCAAATTTTAAACCGACCCTATTCTTATGTAGATCTACAATAAAATTTTAAATTTTTCTCCTGGCCCTCCTTACAGATAAAAACGAAATTATCTATATATCTATAATATGCAACTACATGCTGTTTTACAAAAGAATGACCATATAAGTAATCAATTTCAAACAGTCCCATAATATTAGCTTGATTTTGAAGAGGGTGGGGTAGTTAAAACTTATTGTAAATTGGACACTTCTGTTATGTGTAAATCACAGTTTATTCCACCTTTTGTCCATTATGGAATACAGCAATTCTCCACTATGCTTAATTTTCCAGTTGAAATACTCTTTAGGAAATTCATGAAAGATAAGAAAAGATAAAATATAATTTGACTAAACAGGAATGAAAAGCTTTAGTAGATTTAAGTAAAAAGCAGGAGCTTATATTTAAACCAGCTGATAAATGAAGTAAAGTTGTGGTTCTACACTTTAAGCAGTATTTAAAAATATGTTATGACCATTTACAGGATGATAAAACATATACTATTATTCAGATAGAAGAATATGCAAAAGCCCTAGTGGAATATTAAAATCTGTTAAATAAGGGCCATTGTTTGGGTTATTTGTCACAAGAAGATCTAGATAGACAGTTTAATTTAGAAGGATGTGAAATGGCAATTTTTTTACTGCCTAACCAAAATACATAAGAATACTTCTGACCCCCCTGGACAACCTATAGTATCTGCATGCAGCTATTTTCTTAATAAAATTGGTATTTTGTTACATAATTTTCTTTTACCTATAGTTAGAAAACAGTCTTCTTAAATAAGGGATACTTTTATTTTTTTAGGTAAGATAAAAAATTTACATTGGAAGGAAGATATGTATTGATTAACAATTGATGTACAAAGTCTGTATACTAGCATACAACACTGATTTGGAATTGAGGGACTAGAATATTCTATAGGTAATAATCCATTAGCAAAGTATATAATTGAGTTAGTTAATTTTTGTTTGAAAAATAATTTGTTCGAATTTAATGGTGAATTCTTTCATCAGTTGCAAGGGACAGCCATGGGGGCACCTTTTGCCCCATGTATGCTAATATTATGATGGGGCTGTTTGAAATTGATTACTTATATGATCATTCTTTTGTAAAACAGCATGTAGTTGCATATTATTGTAGTTGCATATTATTGATATATAGATGATTTAATTTTTATCTGTAGGGAGGGTCAGCAGAAAATTTAAAATTTTGTTGTAGCTCTACATAAGAATAGGTTTGGTTTAAAAATTGATGGTCTCCAATATGGTAATAAAGTAATATTTTTGGACTTATGTTTAAAGGGGGGTATTAATGGCAGAATGTATACAAGAATTAATAGAAAGTTAAGGGATGATATTCAATTATTGGATGCAAGTAGCTGCTACCCCCTACATTTGCTTAAAGTATTACTGTATGGTGAAATGTTATGTGTTAAAAAATTGTGTAGTAACAGTGTGGAACAGGAATGGGAATTAAATATGAGAGCTAAAATGTTTATTGATAGAGGTTATAATAAGAACTGGGTTATTGACTCTTTAAAATAAATTAAGGATTTGGATACCGAACCTACAGGTTATAGATTATAGATGTTATAATAATAATGTAGGAACAGTGAGTAGGCCCAATGAGAAACAAAAAATATATGTATTACTACATATGATTTGTTGACTGAACACATTGTTGAAATTATTAAATGCTACTGAGCTTTTTGTTTAAATATAAAGAATTTTATGATAAATTGTGTAGGAATCCTTTATTTTCTTTTCATGGGGTTAGAAGTATTAAGGATATAACAGTACATAGTACATTTATGGTCCCTAATAGTAAGATATATATATATATATATATATATATATATATATATATATATATATATATATATATATATATATATATATATATATATATATATATATATATATATATATATCTATGGGTCTACCTGAGATGGTAGACAAGCCATTTGATTGACTTTCATTTGGTCGACAGGCAGATTTGCCCCCCTCCCCAATGTTGTGCGACCCTGGAGTTGATATATATAGTTGGGGGGGTGGGGGGCACAGCCCCCCACATAAAACTGCTTGTCAACCAAATGAACTGTCGACCAAATGAAAGTCGATCAAATGGCTTGTCGACCATGTGATAGGGATCCATATATATATATATATATATATATATATATATATATATATATATATATATATGTATATGTATGTATGTATGTATGTATAGGAATCTTAGCTTACTGGGGACTTTTCCATGTGGTAAATGCATTAGCTAGCTGTAAATTCATAGTTAGAACTTTTGATAAAATAAATGGTATATATTTTAAGACAAATGGGATGTTTGGTTGTGATACCGTTTCTATTGTTTATGCTTTGAAGTGTCCCTGTGATAAGTTTTATATTGGAGAGAGCAAGAGGACTTTCGAATCTAGGCTGCAACAGCATGTGCGAGATATTAAGAATGCAGACTTGAAAGCCCTCTTGCTATGCATTTTAAGTTGTGTCATAATGGTCAGCCAGAGGGACTTCAGGGTACTGTTTTATAACAGTTTGTTTCAAGGGGAGTTTGTATGGATATCAAGAAAAACCTTTTATATAAGGAAACCTGTTACATACTTAAATATGGTACCCTGACTTTTACTGGCATAAATGTAGAATGTAATTGGAAAGTTTTAATTTGATTGATATTGTATTAGTTGTTTAATGGCAGTAATTAACCAATGTTATTGTTGTATATAAGGTGTGTCTGTGTGATTTGCTTTTTAATATTGCTGAGATGCTAGAGGCATTAATAAACTTAATTCTGCTTGGATTCAGGAATCATTCTATGCTGTGCAACTTATAAACAAAAGTATGGAATCTAGGTCCAAGGAATTCATTGTTCCACTGTATTTGGCATTCATCAGACCTATTATGAGTACAATGCCCTTCTGGTGTGGACTTAACCAGGCACATCCAACAATTGAAATGTTCTCATTAAAAGAATACAGGGTGTAAGTAACACGTCCTTTGCTTGTCCTCTGCAGACTGCCTCAAAGCCCTAGACCTGTATTCTGTCTTCTACAGGCTGTTCAGAGAAGATCTCAGCCAAGACATGTAAGGCATTGTCAGACCCTATCCTGATGGACCTCCTGTATATCTGCAAAACAGCACCATAATTACATGTTCTATATACTTAAACCTTGCCTGTGATTTTTTACAGGACCTGCTGGAGAGACAGGTATACCCATTCCCTGGAACATGCTCCCCATCCATGTGAAGCAGAGTTACTCCCTAACCCAAGTGTAACTTGGACAACTGTACGGGTAACAGGAAATGCATCCTTGGTTTGGCCCTTATGTCTCTAATGGATACAAGCAGCATGTACATGGTTCATCTCAAAGGTCCATGTTTGTAAATTGTTCATCTCCCTAGCCCTTACTTACACTTATCATGGGTACCAGAACTTGTCAGAGGTTTGGGATGCATGGCTAGGCTTAGAAAGGCCCTAGTGGTTGTTAGCCTAGCATACACCTGTGAACCTACAGAGTAATCTATTATGGAGCTAACTTGGATAGGCCAACAATGTACTTAATGTGGTTCACAAGGACAGTCATGATTCATAATGCCCCTCGTATTATGTCTGGATCCAAGTCCATGTTGAGAATCTGCATGGAATTAATTGGTGTGGACTAGTCTGTCTGTTGGATCTCTGCTGGAAGGTAAGAGAATGTGACTAGTTTCTTTTTGGCCAGCTTGTTTTTTTCATTTTTCTTTGAAAACAAGATGTTATACTTGCCTTCTAGTTAAGGAAATGTCTAGCCTCTTAAACTAGTCATTAACTGCGCTAGAACAGTTATGTGGTTGGCCAATAGTTTTATGAGTAGGGATGGTTGTTTGTCTAAAGTAAATGAGTGACTTCTGCCTTTTAACTCTGGGAAGGTTTCAAACAGTGAGCACTGAATTTGATATAGAAGGACAGTCATGACACCCAGTAACTTGAAAAATTGGAGTTTAGTTCTGAGTAATAATGGACAGGCCAGATGAGTCACCTTGTTAGTTGCAGGACTGTAGAAGTCAAAGAAATTCCCATCTACTTACTCTTATGACAGAGGAAAAGCAGGACCCACATCCTCTCTCTATCTATGGGTGTGTATGAGAGGGTGGAATAGCTCTGTCTTAATTATTTCAGGGTGTATAAAAGCGTCATTTCATAAGTCACTTAGGCTGTATAAAAGTGTCATTTCATAAGTCACTTGATACCTTTGTTTTACATCTCTAATGACATTACAATTTTGTAGTAGTAGTGCTGATCAACCTACATTTTTTTTGTGTACAAGACTTCCAAGTTTTCTTTCATTCACACCTTTTATTTTGGGGTATTGGTGTGCATGTGCAGACATGCAGTTGTAGATTTTTTTAATAAGAGAAATATGTTAAACAACTGAGTTGTGCCATCTGTTGTAGGCAAAGGCTAATGGTAGCTCACCCAGTGGAATATAGCATTCTAGTTTCTTGTCTGAGGAATGCTTCATTCTTCCATCAAAAAAAAAAAAGATGCTTACTCACCTCCTCTGTTGGTCATTTGATTTGCAGCTTTGCAGTTGTGCAGCATAGCGGAATGATCCAAAGAAGAAAGCAGACATCCATTCCTTTCTGATATAACTACTAACTGTATAACAGGACATGTATACCTTGTCCTGAATATCTGAAAACAGTCCATAAATCAAATGGAATTTATTAAGTAAACAGATATTTACAGGAAAGTTTAACACTAACCAGTCATTCAGCTGTTCAAAAATGATTGCATGTATTCATCTGGTAGGTACAGCACTATCACTGAACAACATCATAGGACAATGTTTGGGAAGGTAAAGCATAAATGGATAGGGTCAGATGTAATGACTGAATGAACTCTGCTTATTTGGGAGGAAGGGGTCCAGATGAACTGTTTCTCAATGTGCTAAGCGCACAGGTGTTTAGTAAACATCTGGCAAAACGTTTTTCCACAATCTTTATTTTTAAGTAACCGTTGTGGTGCAAGAAGACTAGACAGCAGTGACCCCATTATATAAACATAGAGCGTAGGAAAGGTGACTTTAGCAGTCTCCCTTCCATACCATTGTCTGGCATGGAGAATAATTAATTATGCATTTCTCCACACAGCCATTTTTGTCAGTCCAGTTTGATGTATTTCTATGACTGGATCCCCAGTGAGATTGGCAGAATGAATCCCATGAATGTGGTGTTTCTGGATTTCAGCAAACACTTTTAACACTATGCCTTACAAAAGGATAAAAAGAAAGTTAAAGGTTATGGTACCAGTGTAGCAGATCTGATCACAACAAAAGATGATCACAACAAAAGATATATTCTCCTTTTTACTTCCCATCCATCCTTCAGTGCCTGCTTTATATAGTCTTGAGCGTTCAGGTTTCAAGATGGTGATGGTAATGGCAGTGTGAACAACTGAAAATAAATCTCTGAGCTAAGAACAGTTAAAACGCCAAAACTCTGCATGCTAGTCTAAGTTTTTAATAGCAATCAAAGTCTGATGTCCAGACAGCCAACACACAGGAGAAAAAATGTGAAGTAAAGAACAACTGCGAAAGCAGTGTGGAGTACTGGTGAAAATAAACCAGAGATGGTGACAGCATTGAAAACTCCTCAAATACCCTAGACAGAATGACCAAATGCACTCTGAAATTTTCAAGACAAGTAACTCACTGCTGGAATACAAAGAAACAAATAACAGAAGGCTGCAAGAAAGTACAGTTGTGCAAGTAAACTTAGCAGTACAGTAGATATTTCAGTGATCACTACTGCAGTAGCCTAAGCTATATGGGTTATATCCTGCACCTTCCACACATCTAAACTGTCAGGCAGCTCAAGCAGAGCTGACTAAAAGACAACTTTAGGTGCCAAGGCCTTCAGAACTTTCCTGCCAAAAGAGAGAAGGATGCTGAATCCTGAAATGACAATTCCAGAAGCAACAAAAAATAAATGTCTTCACCCTGGTATAAAAAATACACCTTAAAAACAAAGTGGATAGAGGAAAGGAACAGTTACTGCATCAATGATTACTCAAAACATCTACTGTTATGGTAAGTTTACTTACACAACTGTACTACATTCATTATATAGATCACTGCTGGAGTAGTCTTAGCTATATGAGTAGATAACCCTAGCTAACTACGTTTGAGAGGTGGAAGGAGAAGAGCCTGGGAGCCCCTGGAGAATGGTCCTAGCAAAGCCTGGCCTGGAGCTAGAGAGGAATCAAGCTTATAGTGCATTGTAAAAGTATGTACAGAGGACCAAATAGGAGCTTCCAGAAAAATTTTAGAATTCAGCCCTTTCCAAAAATCCAAAGATAAAGCCAAGGCACTGGCAGAGTGGGCCTTGACCCCGCCTGTACTAGTTTTGTTATAGTAAGTATAACAAAAGGTAGTAGTCATGGGCAACTATTTGGAAATGGTTTGTTTTAACACAGTTTGTCCCTTCTTCTTATCTCAGCAAGAAATGAATAACTGATCTGAAGATCTGAAAGATTTAGTTTTGTTAAGGTAGTACCTGAGCTGCCTGTGGACATCCAAAGTATTGAGAACACTTTCTCCCTCATTTTTAGATTCAGGAAAGAAAATGGGGAGATGGATAGTTTGGCTTAAAGTAAATTTGGATACCACTTTAGGCATAAAAGAAGGATTAATTCTCAAACCCTGACCTTTTGAAAAATGAAATAGATGGACCCAGTCTTCTTGCAGATGTCAGAATAATCATTAAAACTGTTTTCCATGTTAAGAACCTGAGGTCAGCCAGATTAGGCAGTTCAAATTAAGCAAATATTCGCTGCTCTAACAAAGTTATGATCCCAAGAATTGGCCACTGGTGTATGTGGAGGCCTGTTGTGGAAAACCCCTTTCAAAAATATTTGACATGAGACTGCATTGAAAGCATAGAATCCATGGGCAGACATGCTGAAATGGCCAATAAATAAACATTGAAAGAGAAATAAGAAAGGTCATAGATAGTTGTTGTGTCTTTCGTCTTTTCCCGGTTAGGAGTCGCCACAGCAGAAATCTGGTCCACTAATGATTGGCAGTAGATTTTTACGTGCCGAGTTGCACAACCTTCAACGAAGGTGCACCCATTCACGTATGTCTCCACACAGAAGACGCTCTAGCTAAGAATCGAACAGGACAACATCTTACTGTGAGGCAACAACGCTACCGCAGCACCACCACTGCAGTTACAGGAAAGGTCATAGATAGTAACTTGCAAAAATATTGGTAAAACCAGAGAACAACTAGCCCTGAATGGGTGCTGGTTATGCTGTTTCTACCAAAAAGAAAATCTTTTCAATTTGTTAATATATGGTTTTCTAGTAGCAGGCTTTCTTGCCTCCATTACTGCCTGTTGCACGTCCTCAGTAAACAGCTGCTCAAAAGAAATTAAGACCACCCTATCATCCAGCCAGTAAACTGAAGCTGACTCATTGTGGGGTATCTTAAACTCCCCTTCTCTTGTATGAGTAGATCCAGTCTGTGAGTAAACTTGTGGTAATCGATTCCAAAAGAGATGGCAGAACTGCTGTTGCCTGGGCCAGAAGAGAGTCACCACAATGATCTTGGGAGATTCCTTCAGAATCATCAGAAGTATCTTGGATGTTAGTGGAAAAGCATACAGGAACATTCCTGTCCAGATAAAAGAAAAGGATCTGTCTTTCAGGCCTTCTTCCATGGAGTCATAGAAAATAATCTTGCCAGTTGATTGTTCAAGAGGAGACAAAGAGGTCTAATTGAGGAACTCCTGATAGATGGATCAAATCTTGGAAAATCCCTGATCTAACTTCCACTTGTGAGGGTCTGTCCTGGATTTGCTCAACTTGTCTGCTACACAGTTTTGCTCTGATGGAATTTAGGATGCATGTACAGTGAGATTGTGCTGTGAAGCTATATATCAAGCTAACATGGCTAGTCTGCAAATGGGGTTCCCCTTTCCTGTTGATGTTCCATATGACTGTATTATTGTCTGTAACAATTTTAAGAGGTCTTGGGGACCAAAGATAATTCAGATAGTCGACTACCTTGTTCAGGGTAAGCACCTATATAATATTTGTGCTTGAATCTGTCCTTGGTGTGTCACACACCCTACACTTTTATTCCTCCTGAAACTGTTCACCAAAGTCCAAGGCATATGTAGTCATTGACTACTTTGGAACAGGGAGGGAAGAAGGGAGTCCTGCACTTAAGGATATCTGTTGTCACCACCTAATGTTTCTTCTTCCAACAAACCCCAGCACTGGGATTTCAAAAGACAAAAGGTGTTGGTGCTGGGACCAAAAGATTTTAGATGCCACTATATCTTACTCAAGTGGGGTATTGCCAGGGGAATCAATGAGAATTATAGAAGGCATGAGACCAAACATCCTGAGATATTCCTCTCGCAATGACTGAAATTTGAGTGGAAAACCTTAGAAATGGATCTAGATATACTACGCTTACTCTTGGCCAAACGTCTGAGAAGTGATAGAAATAGATCTAGATATAGGCATATATTTTTCCTGTGGAAGAAAAGCTCTTTAAACTAAGGTGTCTAGTTATCATTCCAGGAACACAGTCCTGTGTGGAGGAGTCAAGAAAAACTTTTTAGTGTTCTCTTGGAATCGCAGCTTATGAAAGAGATCTCTCACCCAAGAGAGAGATTCCTGACATTTTGAAAAAGACTTTGCAAAGATAAGCAAGTTGTCTAAATATAGAAAAAAGTGGATACCCTGTGGCCTGCAATGAGCTGTAACTGGAGCTAGAGACATTGGACTATCCACTACACCTGAAGTGTTCACAAAGTGTAAGGCAGAGAGCTGATAATGTGATCCAAACGCAAGAAACATTAAGAAATGTCTGAAGTCTGGATGAATAGGAAGGTGTCGACAAGCATATTTTAAGTTTAGTGTTATCAGGAAATTTGAAAGAGGAAGAAGAGGTAGCAGGTTGTGAAGTGACATCATTTCTGAATTTGGCAGTATCACAAACAGGTTTAGGAAAGAAAAATCCAGAACCAGTCTCCAAGCATTTTCTTTCTTTGGCACAAAGAACATCCTTGAGTTAAAAACCCTTCCCCTTCTCAGAAGGAGGAACTGGCTGTACCACTCATTGGGACAGTATGTGATGACAACCACTGGAAGCAAAGAAGTCTGATTTGGAGGATGAAGAAAGACCCTCTGGAAAGAAGGAACTTCCTCCCATGGCCATCTGTAACCTTGGTGAATGAGTTTCAGAACCCATTTGTCTGAAACTATGTGTTGTCAAAGTGAATAATGGAGATTCAGACTTTCTGACATAAAAAGGGGCCAGGGTGGAAGAGGGTCACAAGGCTTTTTTAACAGTCATTCAGACTTGTTGGACTGTTCTTGGTCTTGGGAGAATTAAGGCTTCTTTTTGGAACCCTCTTGCCATTTCTTAAAAATCTGTTTACCAGTATTTTGTTGACAGTTTATTCTGCTTTTTGCCAAAATTGGATGAGGAATTAGGAATCCCATAGAAAATAGTCCAAAGTTTAAGGTAGATAATGTGTCCCAGACACATAAAAAATAAACATCTGAAGTCTGGATGAATAAGTGATAAGCATCCTTTAAGTCTAGTGTTACCAGGAAACTTGAAAGAGGAAGTAAAGGTAACAGGCTGTGAAGTGACACCATTTTGAACGGGTTTAGAAAATAACAATCCAGGACTGCTCTCCAAGCATTTTATTTCTTTAGTACTAAAAACATCATTGAATAAAACCTTTCCCAACTTGGGAAGGAGGAACTGGTTCTATCAACCTTGGGACAGCATGTGAGGAAGAACTGGTGGAAACACAAGAGTCTGATCTGAAGGTTGAGGAATGACCCCCTGAAAAGGAGGAATTTCATCCCACTGTTATCTGTAGCCTTGATTATCTTCAGAACTCATTGTCTGAAAATCTGTTGCGAAAGTTCAAAATGGAGATTCAGACTTTCTGGAAGAAAAAAGTGTCCACAATCTCTTGAATAGTCATTCAGACTTTTGTATTGTCCTTGGTTTGGGAGGTTTGAGGGTTCTGTTTGGAACCCCCTTGCCATTTCTTCTTAAAAATATATTCACCTGTATTTTGTTGAGACTATTTATGCTGCTTTTTTTTCCAAAACTGGATGAGGAGTTAGAGAATCCCTTAGAAAAATTGGAAAAGGAAGGTTGAAAAATTTTAAGAGATTTCCTGGATGAGCTTAACCTTGTCATCACATTTTTTATCACCTCTGCAGTAGAGGGCCCAAAAAGTACATTTTTGTACAAAGGGTAATTCATAATATCATGTTTATCATCATCTGGGGCATTCTGAGAATGCAGCCATGCAAACCTGAAAATAGTAACAGTGCCAACAGACCTGAAAGAAGTATTGACAGAGTCATGCACCCACTGTAAACAATGAGTAGTGACCTTTACAACAGAAGAAAAATAATTTAAAGCAGATTTTTCCTCATAAGAAGAAACTGCACTAAAGCATTACTTATACTTTTACAATTTATCAGAACAAATTTTAACATATGGACCAGATAATTCAAAATTGTGAAAATCAAAGTTGCAGATGCATGCACTATTTTCTCATATTTATCAATTTTCACATCCTTACAAGAAAGAGTAGATTTGGAATTAACTAACTGTTTAACATCAGTGGGATCAACTAAAGAAAGGTACAGCTGCTGGATCTGGTTTGGGAGTACTATATAAAAACATCAAAGTCTGAGGAACTTTATGCATCCTATCTGCCTTTTTAAGTGCAGCTGGCAGCCTATCAGGAAAACTCCAGGCAGTAACACACACGTGTCCTCTAAAGTAGGCAGAACATGAAGAATGGGTTAGGTTCTAAAAATTGCTGGTGTAACAACTCATAGTATTTTCTGAGGAACTGAGAAATCTCTGTGTTCTCCCACTGAAAACATTGGAACTTTCTAGCAATACTCAGAGAAAGAGAAACCCTCATAAGGACAATCAGAAGCCGAACTCTCCTGTCTGAATCAGAAACATGAGGAAAAAAAACTGTACTTGTTCCTAAATCCTCCTGTTCAGATTCAGAATATTGAATTTCTTCAGGAAAAGAGGTATCCCTCTTTATTTTGTGAGAAACTAGTCTACATGAAGGAATGACATCTGGAATTAAACTGTGAGCCACAGCCAGTAAATTACTCCTGTCTAAGGAAATTTGAGAGAAAGTAGACACATGCTTAGTTTTTTGTTTCTTTTTGACAAGAAAAATAGGCCAAGTATGTAATTAATGGCAACGGCAGCTTCCCCAGGGATGGGCACAGCAGTGGGACACAACAGGAAAGTCTCCCCTGTTCATTCTCCCAGGGCCGACAAGAGTAGCTCTTTTTTGCCCACTGAGGGGACTCCAACAGCCATAGAGGAGGTTTCTAACCCCCAGTCCACAGCTGGTTGTAGGTACTACATGAGAGGGATCTGGTAGTAAAAAAGATGAATGGCCTGAGGCAGAAAAAAGGCCTCAGCAGAGTCACCCACCTGCAACTAAGGCAAATTGCTAGCCTGTTGTGGTGACTAAGGTTGTTTGCTTGACTTTTTCTTCTTAATTCCATGATCTAGTCGAAAATATTGTCTTTTTCCTGGGGAAGACCAGCAGCAAATGCTGGTTAAATCTAAGTCTTTAAAAAGTCATTTTTAACAGGAAAAACACATAAAAAGGCACTTTAAAACAATTTGCAAGTCCCCAAAAGTAAACACAATTTCTTCATAGAATGTGAGAAAAAAAGAGTGCACAAGTTTAAAAGTATGATAGTCCCATGACAGTCTATTAAAGCACAAAACCCCTAGTCTTAAAATAACTTTTCTAAAGAAGAAAGTGATAAAATACAAACAATATTTAGAAAAGGAAGGTTTTTCCCAAAGTGAACTTATCTGCCCAGCAAAGGAACCGGACCATTTCGACCACTGATCCTCAAAAGCCTTAAAGCTCTGAAGAGGTTGGCACCCAAACTTGTCTTTTAGTCAGCTCAGCTCAAGCTGCCTGACAGTCTGGGTATGTGAAAGGTGCTTTGAAACATTGGAAGCTGGCTAGCTGGCTGTTATATCCTTGGTAGGATATAAATTATATAGCTAAGGCTACTGCAGCAATGATCGATATAATGAACATATACATACATGGTTCTATTCTGTATGATCTAACTAAATTAATGGTGAGATGAAAGCACTGACAAAAAAGTTTGAACATACACAATACTGTAAAACAAAGTTATGTACTCACTATAACAGTGTCCATTTTCATTCTTCGTCAACTGATTGGTCTCAATCCAACCTCAGATCCGTCTCGTCTGCTTTTACTAGACTCATGGATCCACCACTCCAGCTCTTCCCTTTACCCACAATGCCCCACCATCCTGGCATACCTCAGATCAAGTTTTCTGCCCTAAAACTAACATATGCATGACACTACATTATTATAAAAAAAAAAGAAAGATGGAGACATACAGAAAGGCTGAAATTCAAACAGGGAACAAGTAGGTTCCCCAAAGGAACATCCCTTAGGTCTCACTAAAAAGAGAGGGGAGGGGGCAGGGGGGTAAGAAGCTGAGGAAGAATGAAAATAGACAACACAGATGCATAGTTATGGCGATTATATAATTTTTGTATCTATTATTTTCATTCATTCCTCAAGTGATAGAACAGAGTCCCCAGATAGATGAACCTTGGATGGCCCTCATGGAAGGATATTCTGGAGTACAGCAGAGCCAAATGCTGCCCTGTTTCTGGATAGCATGTCTAACTTATAATAAGAAACAAAGGTATCAGGGGCGGCTCGTGGCATCGGACTGCCGGATTGCAGCTCCCTCAGCTAAAAATAATAAAGATAAATAAATGAGAAAAATGTAAAAAAAAAAAAATACCTTTTTTTTTGTTTAAACAAACTTCGAGTCCGCGACTCGGAAGTACGCGCATGTGCACTTTAACCGCCTCGGGCTGCGGCGGTTTTAGACAGCTTTTTTTTTGTTTTTATTGCAGCCCGGAGGAGTAATGAAGGCATCATTGTGATGCCCAGAAGTCTATGTGGTTCCAAACCGCATAGAATTGGAAGGGGCTTGGACTGCGACGTCCGCAGGCATGTCATGACGTGCTTGCTGGGCTAAATGCTGCTGACTGGTTGTCGCTCTCTTCCCGGGCTTTATGTGCTGGGAAAAGAGCGAGAATCAATCAGTCAGTTGTCGGCTTCCCTTGGATTGTTTCGTGACTTTTTTTTTTTTAATTTTTGTTAATAATTTTTATTTTTTGGCATTGGAATCGGATTTTACTTTTTTGTTTTTTATTTCGGTGGATTTTTGTCAGCTGTGCTGCAGCCTGTGCTAGAGAAGGAAGAACAAGAAGAAAGAAGAAGAAAGAAAAGAAAAGAACAGAGTGAAGGTGCAGAATTAAAGTAAGTATTGTAATTTGCAGCTCATGAATGATTCATTTTTCCAGCTGCAACACAATGTGATTATGTGGTGTGCTACAAATGAAAAATAAGATAACTACACATTTTCTTTTTCTATAAAATCAATCATTTCCACTAAACCCTTCTCACTCCTCTATTTTCCATAACCTAATGCCCTAAATATAAGATTATCTGCACAGTACCTGCATACTTATCAACTATTATTCTCTTACCATAACTGGACTGAAATTCTCACTTTGGGTGTAACAGGAAAATGTATATTCAATGGGATGTCCTGAAACGGAATCTGTACAATTGAAGGATCCAATGTATGAATTTTAATTACAAGATACGTCACTCTTTATTTTGCTAATACATTGTATATAATCTCATTAATATAATTAATAATCTATCTATGTGAAACTCTGTATGAACTATGCTGTTTGTTATGAATGTCTATCTGTGAATTTCTATTTTGTAATGTGGAGCTTTTCTCCCCAGGCCTCTGCTAAAAAGGAGCCTATGTCCTGGACATTCCCAGTAAACAAATGTAAAATAACATAAATAAAGGTCAAGGAAGACACTGAAGAAAAAACAACATTAAGAATTAGGAAGAGGACAGTTTCCTCAAAGTGTTTCTAAAGGCTACAAAATATGCAATTTAGTCAGATTCAGAAAAACAGAATGCTATGAACTTGTATATGTGGTTCAAAAGGAAACCCCATGTATGTTTTAGAATATGTTGTACTAAATTTGCAATGTATTTATTTTTTAATTGCAATGCTGGCTCAGTGGTATAAATGGGGATTTACACATTTTGACACTCTAAACCTAAAATGATTAACAAGTCCACAAAGTTTTGAAGGTATAGAGCAGAACTTAGTGATGGGTAGCCTTTTTGCTTTTTTACAAAAACATTGTGAACCTTGTCACAGCTTGCCTGTCCATCTGTGGCTATGGATTCAGCATGCAGGATAGAATGCAAACAGCATACTGGCTATGCTCCCTGAGTGAGTGTTTATATATGGAAATATGTATTTGTGGTTCTCAATCATGCAGCATATTACATGTACATTTTGGCACTATACTTGTGTTCAAAATGTTGTGTATACATCCTACAAAATCAGACAAAATATTTAACAGACAAGTCCCCAAAAAGTTGGCTATTCTGTCTCCTAGGATTATGGTAAAGGAACATGAGCTGGACCTTGACAGAGAAACTAATAATTATTTTGTTTGGAGGTTGAGTTAGAAGTTTCAAAGCTAAAGCTGGAAAGTGGATGTGCTATGGAAAAGCTAATGCACAGGCAGAAATATGTTAGGACCTCCTACAGATATGGAAAAGAAACAGAAAATGGGTGAGGCTTCAACTAAAGTAAAGGGTTATTATCGAGAGGAGCAGGGGGACTGATGTGTTCTGTTATAACTTTTTTGACGCATTCATTTACCTTGCTTGTTAAGCGTCAACATGTCTTTCAAGTATTCATTTGTAAAAAAAATTGGAATGTCATTTTGTTGATTAAACATTTTGGTTACCTGTGTTATTTCAAATAAAAGGAATTAACAAAAAATGCTTTGTGTGTAGAACACACAAAAATTGTCAACCTGTGTGTGAATTTAGAAACTTCATGTCAGTGGAAGAGCTAAGATAAAAAGAATCATAAAAATAATTCTTTCTAGACCTGCGAAGAAAAAAAAAACTAAAGCTGAATATCTGAAGGAAGCAAATGGTTCACAAATAGTTTTATAAATACAAGTCCAAAGTTGTTTGAGATGCCTGGGCCTGCTCACAACATGAGATCTAGCATGCACACTGGTAACTTCATCCAAAAATACAGTCAGTCAGGGCCCAATTAATTCATGCTGAATTGCAAATGTGGCACTTTTCCTGAAGAAATCTTTGCAGCACCATGCAAAAGATATGAAGCAGACTGGCACAGAGACAAGGGAATTGGGCAGAGAAAGAATAAATGATGTCAAGAAAAGTTTAGTTAAGTCTATAATATAAAACAAACTGCAATGCCCACGATGCACAAATAAGTGATACAAAACTATCTACAATAAGCACAGATGGAAGGGAAGCCGTGAACTTCATAGAGATTCTTCTTGTAGCTAAAAAGCACTGTAGTGTGATAATAAGCTGGCACTCCTGCACAGTTTAACTGGAAATAATTTCCCGTGTTTTATGTCCACAGCAGGCAGCATTTCTCAGTTGTCACATAAAGTAAAAATTTAGCTCATGAAAGAGTTCATACTTCCATGAACAAGCAGAGGAACTGACTCTGAAGATGTTTAAAAATAACAAAATCAGTAGTTACTTCACTGTTAGCTTTGCTTTAAGTCAGTCACATGCAGCCTGGAAGATTAATTACCTAACACAATTACAAATGTAATCCTGCATATAAGATCACCACACACATTTGGGATAAAGTAGTGTTGGCCTAAGTGACTAGTAAATCGCAATATGTTTTTAAACATTTTCCACTGTTGAAGTGATTATGTCACAAATTAAAGACACAATGAAGAAAGAATGAAGATTGTGTGAGCTAAAACAGGTGTGAAAAGTTGTTAAAAGCCAGTTGGTGCCTACAGTACGACAGCCATATAAACTGTGTATTACATGGTGGTGGTGGATAGAGAATAAGGCTTGAACCCTGTACCTTAGGCCCAAGTGGCAAGAGTTTGAATTCCCTACCCACCACCATTTGTAAAACATTTGCAGATTTTTGCCTCATATTTGTTCTGTTCTGTCCTCATAAAGTCTGTGGTTTCTGTAGTTTTGTTACTTAACACAGCCAGTAGTGCAATGGTAGTATTATTGCCTGACAGCTACAGGTTGTCTGGTTTGATTCTTGGCTGTGGTGCCTTCTGTGTGGAGTCTGCATGTCCTCCCTGTGTTTGTGTGGGTTTGCTCTGGTGTCCTCAATGGATATTTGTCCCTATTGTTGGACTGTATTCCCCCATTATTGGCTTCGTCCAGGTTTTTTGTGTCAAGGTTGAGAGCTATGGTGATAACTGAACTCACTGAATATGTTTGGGGGCTGTATTCCCCCATTATTGGCTTTGTTCAGTTGTTTTGTGCTAAGATGTTGACAGCTATGGTGAGAACTGAATTCACTAAATGGTAGCCATTTAAGTTTCAGTCTTCCTTTCTTTCATAAAACAGATGATTTGGCATAGTGGTACGTTCCTATGACTGTTTTGCACAGGGTCCTGGGTTCAATACTTGGCAGTGAAATGTATGGTGGCAACACAGCATTTTATTCTAACAACTTTCCAACATTATACAAGCAATGTTTAAAATGTGTCCCTGTTTTTTGGTCTTCTGCCTCCAGATTTATTGTGCTGCAAAGTTCAGAGATGCAACTGAGTGTCAAGTAGATTTTACAAAGGGAACAAAAATTTAGTGCTGCTTATGCCAAGTCTGCTTGCATTGTTAATAGCACAATAGGTAGTGTACTTGCTTTTGGTGCAGAAGGCTGTGGGTTCTACTCCCAGAGTAGGTAGATGCATTGCTGATACTGTACTGTATTGTAAAGGGGGTGGATGCTGCAGTCTTTTTTGGTGAAGATACCTAGTAACTATGAACCTGTTATCAGTTTGTCATTCATTCCCTAATGCAATATTACTAGCTTATCATTTTTTAATGCAACTTAGGCAATTTATTCCTCAAGGGCAACAGGCACTTTATTCGTAGATGAAACAATGAAATATAAAGTTGTTTGCTAGCAGCAACCTCTTCATTAGTTACAGATTTATTTAATGTGGAATTATTTAGATGACTTTTACTTCTTCAGAGATTGTGCATATTTACTGATACTGGTGGACTGTAGAAGTTTGAGTAGACTTTTATGATAGATATGTTCTGAATTGGGCAGTTTTGTCATTATTGGTGCATGCATTTTGTTTCATTGTTTACTGGAAAAATGTTCAAAACAAATTTAAAATGCCCTCTAACAACTGTGCTATATTGTGCAAGGAATATAATTTAATACAATCAGGAAAGTGTATCAAAGACCACGTGTATGTTTCGTGTGCAAGGGGCCTATGATTTGAAAACAGCCAAAAGTTAATCTTTATCTGCCACTGGCAAAATGTATTTTCTTTGAATGTGGGTTTCAATGCTGTTTCAATGAATGTGAATTTCAAGGGCAGAGAAGTTTTAATGCTAAGTCTGTTTTCAATATGAGACTGCATTGCTTTGTTTAGCAGATGTCTTAGTGTCTGTGCTGTAAAATGCAAAATAAAACTTTCAAATGAAGTCCAAATCATCGTAGAAGTAAAGCATTATGCACATTAGTGTTTATGGTAAACGGGGTGAAATAGCCAATAATGGTTCATTGGAATGGCTGCAGGGAGGAGGTTCCATTTGACCATGATTTTGTGAGGGGGGAAGGACGGCAAACTCAAAGACAGCCCCGGCTGAACTATACCTCTCAACTGTCCAGATTTTCACAGAATGAATACATTTTTTCTTATTATTTTTGGTTTGTTCCTCATAAAATGTGTGGCTTTATGGCAAATAATTTAGGAATTAAGTCAATAAATAATGACAGACACTGGGTTTCAGACTTCATAACCTTCAGAAAAATGCATGCTAAAGCAAGACCTGTTATTCTATCAATTGTCTCAGTTTATACAACAATTTATAGTACTGTTTATATGTTCCCCCAGTATATTTGGCCTTGTCCAGATTTCCTGCATTAACAGGTTGACAGGCACATGCAAATAAATTGCTTTATAGAATTAGGCATATCCAAACCTCTCAACTGTCCCTAATTTTGGTTCAAAATGTTGTTCTTCTCCTAATAATCCCACCGCAAAATGGCAATTTTGGAAGAAAACATGGAGGGCTTACAATTAAGAAATAACTGTAACAATCAGAGTTATAGATTACTTTTATTTCAGAAATGCATGCAGATTATTTTATTTTGTCAGCTGCTCAGGTTAGCCTTACTAATATTAAAAAAAAACTGCCCCTTCTTTGACAGGTTTCTAGCTGTATTGTGTGGCTATTTTATATTTTTGCATCACATTTTTGGTCCATTTTTCATAAAATCATGTTTTTTGGCAAATTACTGGCAAATCATTAAAGACTGAAGTTAGAAAATAATGACAGACATTTGAGTTTCAGATTTCATACCTTTCAGAAAATTTATACTAATGCAAGACCTACTATTATCTTTCTAAGTTTATAAGAGCAATATTTAAAAATTGTCCTTATTTTTGAGCCTTTGTCCCACTTCTATGTATGACTCTGTCCATATTTCTTGTTCTGAGGTTGAGAGGTATGACAAATATGTCAGGCCCATCACAGTCAGCCAGAGACATTTCAAATTGTGACATACTTGTTGCACCCCACTCCCCCATGTAGTGAGTCTGGATGTGTCCAACCAAGGCAAGGAGCAGTTATGCAGTGTAAATGTGCAGAGTATCCCCCCCCCATCCAAGGTAGACACAAGTGCTACTTTTATTCTATCCTTGATTTTGCAGAATGTTCTGGTTTCAGTCATATTTTTTTACTGTTGATTTATGCTTATTATTACTCAGAAAGTGCCTGTTGCTCTGTGCTTAAGTAGCAATGCTTTAATGACCATCAGGTAAGCTTGTCTGAGATTGTAAGATGCAATTAAGCTTTAATAAGCATACTGTTAAAGAACTGCCAACACTGAAAGCCTTTCTGTTGTTGCCATGCAGATAATACTTACATAACTAGATAATATATAAGCCTTGGGTATTGAAATGCATATGGCAGAATTTGTAATAAAGTACAGGATTACATTATTTTAAGAAGCTTATTATATTAGTTGGAGACTTGCAGTCATCTTTGCAGGGTTTACCTGTAAACCAAACAGATGCCAATCTAGAATGTGTGGTCCATTACCTGTACAGTAATCCTTTAAGCAATGTATCTTGAGCTTGTTTCTTGTTTGCTTTTCATTTTTTACTTTCATCATAGTTTCCCCATGAAACAAGTAGATAGTTGTCAGGCAGCAGGTCTTTTTTGGATAAGAAGCATTTTTACAAGTGGGGGTATCACAGAGATTGCTACTTTCAGCATATTACTTGGTACTTTTATAAAGCTGAATATAAATTCTAATTAGAACTGGAGTCCAAAGAGAAGTGGCTTGAGTTGAGTGCTGCTTGTTTTTCTTATACTTGACTTTGACTGTCATTCCAGTAATGTATTTAAAAAGTAATTTCTTTTTTCATGCCTCACAACCTTTTTGTTTCCATCTAGATATTAAGTAAGCTGTCATGCAGCCAATGCATTGAAATATTATTTTTCTTCTACACTTCATTTTGCCTTGATTGGACTCTCATAATTACGGTTTGGCATGCAGGGCAGCGTATTTAATTAAAGTTACAGTTTTTGTGGTTTTGAGCATAGCTCCTCCTCTTTCTAGTTGACCACACCCCTTCCCATTGACCCCACCCATTCTCCTGTCTCCTGCAGCCCCCCTTTGATTTGAAGTCACCAGCCACCACTGAAAGGTATGAACAATGGACCAAGTGGCAGCTACACAAAATATATCTATAGATACTTTTTAACAAGAAATTTTGGTTGCAAGCATACATCACTTATAATCTATCCAATCATTATCAGTCAAACATTACATAGCTCATTCAAATCCTGCCTTCTTTTAAACTTCATTCCTCCCCTATATGTATTGTTCCCATACTTCCTATTTTTTCCTGTGTAATTTGTTCCTACCCTTTTCTAAAGATCCCAATTCCACTTGTTTTACATTTGTTACTATATTCACTACTTATGCTACAGCTGGTTTAGACTGTGATTTCCATTTTCTAGTAACTGCTTTTTTGACAGCCACCATAATTAAACTCAGCAAGGCATTCTTATGTCTAGGCAATTCAGATTCTGTATCATAGCTCAGACAAATCATTTCCCAAGTCACACCAATTTGCTCACCCGGTATAACTGATATAGTTGTCTGCAGAGAATGTTTAAAGTCTGCCAACTCATTACACTCCCAGAAAATATGTTCCCAATTACCTCTTTCTTCCCCATCACACATCCAATGTTTGCTGTCTACCTGAGGAAAAATTCTCTGGAGTCTACTTGGGGTATAAAAATATCTATGCAAACATTTCCAAGGAAAAATCCTAAATTGCCTAGATTTTGGTGCATGTTTGGGAGGCAAACATATCTTTGCAACTTACTTATCCAGCCTCTCTTCCCAATCCTTTCTAACCCTCAGCTGATTGATTTTTATAATTGTCATGCAGTATTTTATATACTCTACTAATTATTCCTTTTTTTTAACAGCGGCTTCTGTTCTAGATTCTATTGAACTCTACCAATGTTTTTTATTTAAGACCCTCCTATTTCTCTTTGCTTGTACTCTGATATCAATCCTTGATAGGGAAGGTAATCTCTTACCTGCAGCCAAAATAATTTCTTGGCATCTTCCCATTCTATTAACCTTGGCTCTCTAGCTATTTGCTCCAATACCTTGGTTCCTTTGCCAGTTTCCTGCAGTAAATTCCAGCCCCCTCTTGCCTATTGTCTGTATCTCTAATTGCAGTCACCCCTCTTGTCAGAATCTCCTTTCTCCATTCCCATGTTGGCTTTATGAATATAATTTTCTGTATGATTATTGCTAATCTCCTTAAAGAACTGCATCCAAACTCCTAATATTTCCTTGTTTCTTCAGCTCCCCGTTTCATCATCATCATTACTTTCCACTTTGAATCATAGGTTTCTGTCTTTGCTATGCATAGAAGCCTTAACTGTATAGCTCTGACATACCCCTTCAAATTGGGTAATCCCAATCTGCCTTGTTATATTGGAAGAATCAACTTATTCCAACTGACTCTTGCCATCTTACCCTCCCATATAAAATCTTTCAGCTCTTTATTAATTGCTATCCACAACTTCTCCTCTGGTTGATAAAAATATGCCTGACCTGCGTATAAGACTAAAGGGACTAAAAACATTTTTCACTGCTTGTATCTTACTATCCATATTCATGTAACGCAGCTTCCAGTTCCTCAGTTTTTGTATCATCTTTTGTTTAGTCTTTTCCCAAACCAGAATAATTTTAATCCATACTCCTAAATACTTCATTCTATCATGTCCCATAAATATGAATATTGCTGAGCCAATTCAGGCACATAATTTACCGCTATTGCCCAGTGGCGGCTGATGACTTCAAATCAAAGGGGGGCTGCAGGAGACAGCTGAATAGGTGGGGGTCAGTGGGAAGGGGTGTGGCCAACTAGAAATGGGAGGAGCTATGCTCAAAACCACAAAAACTGTAACTTTAATTAAATACGCTGCCCTGGGTGCCAAACCATCATTATGAGAGTCCAAGCAAGACAAAATGAAATGTAGAAAAAATATATATTTCAATGCATTGGCTGCATGACAGCTTACTTAATATCTAGATTGAAAAATAAAAGTCTGTGGGGCATGAAAAAACAAATTACTTTTTAAATATATTACTGGAATGCCAGTCAAAATCAAGTATAAGAAAAACAAGATGCACTCAACTCAAACCACTTCTCCTTGCACTGCATTCTAATTATAATTTATATTCAGCTTTATTAAAGTACCAAGTAACATGCTGAAAGTAGCAATCTCTGTGATAACCCCACTTGTAAAAATGTTTCTTATCCAAAAAAGAACTGCTGCCTGACAGCAACTATCTACTTGTTTCATGGGAAAAACATGATCAAAGGAAAAAATGAAAAGCAAACAAGAAACAAGCTCACGATACATTGGTTAAAGGATTACTGCACAGGTTATGGACCACATATGATAGATTGGCATTCTGTTTAGTTTACAGGTAAAGCCTGCAAAGATGACTGAAAGTCTCCAGCAAATGTAATGAGCTTCTTAAAATAATGTAATCCTGTCCTTTATTGCAAGTACTGTCATATGCATTTCAATACCCAAGGCTTATACGTTATCTAGTTATGTAAGTATTCTCTGCATGGCAACAACAGAAAGGCTTTCAATGTTGGCAGTTCTTTAACAGTATGCTTATTAAAGCTTACTTGCATCTTACAATCTCAGACAAGCTTACCTGATGGTCATTAAAGCATTGCTACTTAAACACAGAGCAACAGGCACTTTCTGAATAAATAATAAGCATAAATCAACAGTATGTCTTTTTAGCCGGTGATTCTCTCTTTGCTAACTCTGTAAGTAGATCCTGGAACTCACTTCCAGCTGATATTACCTTACTTTCCACCTTAGGTCAATTTAAAACTAGACTCAAACAACATTTGTCACTTAACTGGCTATGTCAATGTATCAAGCCTGGCTAACTCAAATGTATAAATATCTGTTAACCAGTTTACTGTGTAATTTAATTTAATCCTGACTTGTGCTCAGGACTAACTTTAACCTGTGGAACTTGTTTAACTTGCTTACTTATGTAATCTCTGTAAATAATCTGTTTGTAATATGTAATGCTGGTATTATGTAATGCTGTATCTGCTTACCCTTGGAGCTTTTCTCCCCGGACCTCCGCTGAAAATGGACATGCATCCAGTCGGACTATCCCGGTCAACAAATGTAAAATAAATAAATAAAATAAATATAAAATATGACAGAAACCAGAACATTCTGCAACATCAAGGACAGATGAAAAGCCACTGTAGTACTTGTGTCTATCTTGGATGGCGGGATACTCTGCACATTTACACTGCATAACTGTCCCTTGCCATGCTTGGACACATCCAGAGTCACTACATGGGGGAGTGGGGTGCAACAACTATGTCACAATTTGAAATGTCTCTGGCTGACTGATGGCCCTGACACATTTATCATACCTCTCAACCTCAGAGCAAGAAATCTGGACAAAGCCATACAAAGAAGTGGGACAAGGGCCCAAAAATAAGGACAATGTTTAAATATTGCTCTTATGTGAATTTTCTGAAGGGTATGAAATCTGAAACTCAAATGTCTGTCATTATTTTCTAACTTCAGTCTTTAATGATTTGAAACTAATTTGCAAAAAAAACAACATTTTATGAAAAATGGACCAAAAATGTGTTGCAAAAATATAAAGTAGCCACACAATGCAGCTGGAAACCTGTCAAAGAAGGGATACTTTTTAAAATATTAGTACTGCTAACTTGAGCAGCTGACAAAATAAATTAATCTACATGCATTTCTGAAATAAAAGTAATCTGTAATTATTACAGTTATTTATTAATTGTAAACCCTCCACGTTTTCTTCCAAAATTGCCATTTTGCAGAGGGATTATTAGGGGAAGAGTAACATTTTGAGCCAAAATCGGGGACAGTTGAGAGGTTTGGATATGCCTAATTTTATAAAGTAATTTATTTGCATGTACCTCTCAACCTGTTAATACAGGAAATCTGGACAAGGCCAAATATACTGGGGGAACATATAAACAGTACTAAAAATTGCTGTTGTATAAACTGAGACAGTTGATAGAATAACAGGTCTTGCTTTAGCATGCATTTTTCTGAAGGTTATGAAGTCTGAAACTCAGTGTCTGTCATTATTTAGTGACTTAATTCCTAAATGATTTGCCAGAAAACCACAACTTTTATGAGGAACAAACCAAAAATATGAAGCAAACATCTATTCATTTTGTGAAAATTGGGACATTTGAGAGGTATAGTTCAGCCGGGGCTATCTTTGAAGTTGCCGCCCTTCCCCCCTCACAAAATCATGGTCGAATGGAGTCTCCCCCTGCAGCCATTCCAATGAATCATTACTTAGCTATTTCACCTCATTTACCTTAAACACTAATGTGCATACTGCTTTACTTCTACAATGATTTGGGCTTCATTTGAAAGTTTTGTTTTGAATTTTACAGCACAAACACTAAGACATCTACTAAACAAAGCAATGCAGTCTCACAATGTAAACAGACTTAGCATTAAAATCCCTCTGCCCTGGAAATTCACATTGATTGAAACAGCATTGAAACCCACATCCAAAGAAAATACATTTGGCTAGTGGCAGATAAAGGTTAACTTTGGGCTGTTTTCAAATGATAGGCCCCTTGCACACAAAACATACATGTGTTCTGTGATGCACTTTCCTGATTGCATTAAATTGTATTCCTTGTATAATACAGTACAGTTGTTAGAGGGTGTTTTAATTTTATTGTTTTGAACATTTTTCCAGTAAACAATGAAACAAAATGCATGCACCAATAATGACGAAACTGCCCAATTAAGAACATTTCCATAATAAAAGTTTATTCAAACTTCTACAGTACCAGTAAATATGCACAATCTCTGCAGAAGTAAAAGTCATCTAAATAATTCCACATTAAAAAGATTTGTAACTAATGAAGAGGTTACTGCTAGCAAACAACTTCATATTTTATTGACCATCTACAAATAAAGTGCATGTTGCCCGTCAGAAATAAATTGCCTATATTACATTAAAAAAATGATAAGCTAGTAATATTGCAATAGGGAATGGATGGCAAATAACGGATGGATTCATAGTTACTAGGTATCTTCGCCAAAGAGGACATTCGCAAGACAGCAGCATCCACCCCGTTTACAACACAGTACAATGTCAGCAATGCATCTACATACTGTGCGAGTAGAACCCAAAGCCTTCTGCATCAAAAGCAAGTACACTACCTGTTGTGCTATTAACAATGCAAGCAGTCTCAGAATAAGCAGCGCTAAACTTCTCTTCCCCTGCAGCTCTCAGCTCCATGTAAAATCTACTCAACGCTCGGCTGTATCTCTCAACTTTGCAGCACAAGAAATCTGAAAAAAGCCAAAATGTATTAGGGAGGGACAAAAGTCCAAAAACCAGGGACACATTTTAAACATTGCTTGTATAATCTTGGAAAGTTGCTAGAATAAAATGCTGTGTTACCACCATGCATTTCCCTGCCAAAACGTGAACCCAGGACTCTGTGCAAAACAGTCAGAGCAACATACCACTATGCCAAATCAGCTGTTTTGTGAAAAAGAGGAAGACTGAAACTTAAATGGCTACCATTTACTGAATTCAGTTCTCACCATAGCTGTCAACCTCTTAGCACAAAACACCTGGACAAAGCCAGTAATGGGGGAATACAGCCCTCAAACATATTCAGTGAATTCAGTTTTCATCATAGCTCTCAACCTTAGCACAAAAAACCTGGACGAAACCAATAATGGGGAAATACAGTCCCGAAAATAGGGACAAATTTCAAATATTCATCTTATAAACTTAGAAAATTGCTAGAATAAAAGGTTTTGTGGTACTATGTACTTTCTGAAGAATATGAAGTCTGAAATTCAAATGCCTGTCAATTTTATTTATTTAACATTTGGTAACCAGAAAAGTCTGAATTGGAAAAAAATCCAATTTTCCGCAGAGTTCCAGGGAGAAATACTGCAGACACATGTCTTTGTAACATGGGAGGACACCAGAGAAAACCCACACAAACACAGGGAGGACATGCAGACTCCACACCGAAGGCACTCCAGCCAAGAATCAAACCAGAGAACCTCTAGCTTTGAGGCAACAATGCTACCACTGCACCATCATCTATGTAAGGAATTAAAAACCCAGAACAGAACAAAATATGAGGCAAAAATCTCCAAAAGTTTCATAAATGGTGGTGGGTAGGGAATTCAGGCTCTTGTTACCTGTAGCCAAGATACAGGGTTCAAGCACCACCAGCAGGTGTCCTGAGTTCTCTCTAGCCACCAGTACATACCAAGTGGGGCATTTCACACACACACACACACACACACACACACACACACACACACACACACACACACACACACACACACACACACACACACACACACACACACACACACTACCTGCAAAAGCAGCTTGCTTTCACAGATAAAATCCACAGTTTGCTTTGCAAAGTATAATCCGCAGCCGTACCTGCAAGACTCAATAGCTAGTTCTTGCAGCCTGCATTCATGCTGGAATGCACACTTCCGGTTTCTTGGCTCTTTCCTGGAATGGTCCAAGACTGCTGACTCTGCAGTCCAATCCCCTTCCAATCTATGCGGTTAGCACCGCATAGACTTCTGGAGAATCAGCAGTCTGCTTCCTTCTTCCTGAATCCGGACTGGTAAGACAGCAGTTCAGATTCCCTTTGTATGGAGGATTTGGAGGACTGCAGGACTGTAACATTGTGGTTCACAGCTGGGGGGCTGCAGTCCGATATCACGAGCTGCCACTGCTATTGCCTTTGTTTTAGATTCAATAATTTTGTATCCCAAAAAGATCTGAAACTGTCTCAACACATTCCACAACACTGTAATATCCTTTTCTGGTTTTATCAGGTATAAAATAATGTCATCTGCAAATAGAACCAGCCTTTCTTGACTTCCATCATTGAATTTCTGAGTCCCTTATTTTTCTTTGCCAGTAGTTCTAAATGTAATGCATATAACAAAGAGGAAAGAGGACACCTCTGCCTGGTTTCTCTGCTCAAGTAGAAATTATCAGAAAAGAACCCAAGCACTTTCATTTTCACCTCTGATCCCTCATGTAAATGCTTCCATTGCCCCGCTCATAAAGTTCCAGCTTACTCTGTTAAATGCTTTCTCCGCATCAAGACCCACCAACAACAGTATTTTTCTTATATTCTACTTCCCTCTGGATCATCAGTGTTCTGTTAATGTTGTCAGATGTTTGCCTCCCCTTCAGAAAATCACACTGGCCCATATCTCTCAGTTTTGGCATCACTTTTGCCATTCTTTTAGCCATTATAGACATAAACACTTTATAATCATGGTTTAGTATTTAAATGGGACTGCATGCAACTGGATCTGATGGATCTTTACCCTCTTTAGGTATTACAGTCACCACCACTTTCTTCTAGGATGGTGGTACTTATCCTCCTCTTAAAATACTGTTAAACAAAACCTTCCAGATCTTTCTTGTTCCTTCCTAGCTGCCACATTTCTACAGGAATACCATCAACGTCTAGAGACTTTTCTGTAGATTGGTTATATATTACCATTTTTATCTCATCTCCTCCTATCCTAGCTGTTAGTAATTGAGCCTGTTCTACCTCTAACCTTGCATATTTAATTTTTCTATAAACATTTCCATTTGTACCTTTTGTTAATTTCCATGTCTCTGCTTTATACAGACATTCATAAAATTTCCAAAATATTTCTAATACTTCTACAGGATCTCTTATTATCTTCCTTGTTATTAGCTCCCTTAAGGTTGGCAACAGCCCTTTCTACTTTCTGTTGCCTGAGTCATTGTGCTAAAAGATTTTGTGTTCTAGAGTTATCAAAAAACAGTTGCTTAACAGCAATCTTTCTAAACTCATGCATATTATCAAGGTAATCACATATTTTCTGTTTAGCAATCTGCAGTTGCTCTTCTTGTTCTGTGTGATTCCCTCTATTTTGCAATACTTTAACATTTGTCAGTCCAAGTAATTTTTCTTACTCCTTAACCACATCTCCCTTTCTTTTATTTCCACCTTATTTTTAAACTCCATTTTAATTTTATCCCACTCCCTAGCTATATTTTCAGAAGATATTTCTATCTTCTCTAATAGTTCCAGAATAATTTCCACCTCCCATTCCTTAAATTCCTCTTTTCAACAGATAGGTGGGAAAGTGCCAGTGTCCCATTTTTATTTCATTACCCTGTGTTTTTATTTTAGATATTATTAGTACATGATCTGAAATAGTTATTGGGTGCATTACAAGACGTTCAATTAAATGCACATGTTCCTGTGAAATATAAACTCTGTCTAGCCTAGCCCAGTTTTTGTGTCTTGGGGATTAATATGCAAATTTACTCCGCACTCCTAGTACTGAATTCACATCTTCCATGCTAAATGTTTTCATAACTTTTTTCAAAAATCTACCCTCCATGGTTATATTTAATCTTCTGGGCCCTTAGACACACTCCACTGCTGGAAATCAATTCCAGTTTCCACCTGTAAGTATTCCTTGCTGAAAGCTGATTATTTTGCCCAGGATTTTTTAAGCTGCATTATAGCAGTTTTAACTGGAATATAAATACATGCCAGTGTAATCCTCCTCCTCCTCCCTTGCCAGTAGCCCCTTAGTACTACAAATCTACTATTATTGTCTTTTTTTTTTATCTTCTTCTATCACTATTGGAGCTCCTCTTGTAATTAATGTAAGTATTCCTCTTTTCCTTTGTCCCAGGCATTTTGCCAAATACACATCCTGAAAACCTTGTTGTAGTTATCTGTGAGACCACTGACATTTAAAAACATTACAGAAAGCATCACTGTATTAAAAAGTTATTATTCCCACCTTTTATGTATAACAGATTTTCTGTTACATGCATACACTGCTTGGCAGGTTGATCTTTTATAGAGTTCTTTCTTGTCATATCCAATTGAGCCTGTGTCACATCTTACAAAATTAAAAGTTATGTACTCACCATAACTGGGCATCTGTATTGTCCATTTTCATTCCTTCTCAACATATAGGTTTGGATCTGACCATCAGATCTGACTCGGCTGCATATACCAGACCCCAGATCCAGCTGTTGAGCTCTTCCCTCTACCTATAATGCCCTACTCCATCCCCACTGCCTCAGATAGAGTTTGCTGCCATATATCCCTATAGTTAAAGAGAGACAGGTATAGGTTGGCAGAAAAAGGCAGAGCTCAAACCCAGAACTGTAAGTTCCAAATACAATCCAATAGATCTATCCATAAATAAAAAGGATGGGAGGGAAGTTGAAGAAGAATGAAAATGGACAACACAAATGTCTAGTTATGGTGAATACATAACTTTTAAATTTGATGTTGTCCTTTTCATTTCTCCTCAATGTATGGGACAGAATCCCCAGCTGCTTGGGTGGCCCTCATGGAAGGATATTCCAGATTACTGCTGAATAAAAGGCAGCTCTGTTTCTGGAAATGATATCCAGTTTGTAATGGAGACAAAGTTGTGCTTCTTGGACCATGTAGCTGTAGCACAAATATCAACTGAAGTTCTCAGCTAAAAGGCAGAAATAGCCATGGATCTAGTTGAATGAGTTCAGGGAGGTTTAGATAATGTCATACCTTTCTAAGAGTAAATCTGTGAAATACAGTCCATAATCCATGTAGCTAGGGTAACTTTAGAAACTGAATGGCCTAGAAGATTTGGAGAGAAACTGTTGGTGCAGTTTTGTAAATTTTGTCCTGTGAAGATTAAAATGTAGTTGTCTGGTACACATCAAGGAGGTGTAATATGTACTCTCCTTTATTGGAAAAATTTGGAACGAAAACTGGTAAGTGGATGGACTGGCTGATGTTATTTTCAGAATCCACTTTGGGTAAAAAAAAAATGGGTTAGTCCATAATGAAATCCTGTATTTATGAAAAATAATGTAAGGATTTTTAGATGAAAGAGCCTGGAATTCAGATATTTTTTGCCGAAGTTATACCTAACAAGAAAACAGTCTTTCATGATATAAATTTTAGATCAGATTTGTTTGATGGTTCAGAAGGTTTGTGTGTTAAACCTTCAAGTACAGCTTTATATCCCATGGCAGTGATGGGTCTTTAATCAGAGGTCTTAGAAGAAAAATGCCTTTCATAATGGCTTTACATAATCTAGAAGAAGCCAAGGAAAAATATTCTTTCCTGTATGAAAATTAGAAATTGTCACTAACTGAAGCTTAACTGTAGAGAAACTTGCTCATCCTTTAAAAAGGGTTGCCAAAAAATGAAGAACAGCAGAAGTTGGAACAGAAAAAGGGTCTATTCCCACACCCAAATAGAGAACCTCATCCATTTACTCTTGTAAACTTTTTTTGGCAGAATCTTTTTGAGAAGCCAGAATAATATCACATACAGGTGAAGAAAGCCTGGGCTGTCTATTACTGGAAGTGGAGAAACCGTGCAGTTAGCTTGAGAACCTGAATGTTGGGGTGTTGAGTCCCTGACATGTGAGAGAGGAGATCCTGAGTAGGCTCCAGTATCCATGGAGGATAACAAAGGTGAGACCGTAGAAAGGGGAACCATACTTGCAAAGGCCAGAAGGGGGTGATGAGGATTACTGAGCTCTTCAGCAACTTACTTTCTGTAGAAATTTGGGAATTAAGGGTATAGGAGGATAAGCATAAAGGAGTCCAAAAGACCAAGAGTGCATCAGAGAATCCCTTGTTGACTCCCCCCTGAGGGGGGATAACAGCGAAGTACTTGCTGCACTTGTTGTTAAGGACAGTGGCAAATAGGTTGCAGCAAGGTCAGCCCCAATGCTGGAAGATCATCTGCATTACTGATTGAATGAGAGACCACTCATGAGACATCAGAATGGATCTGCTTAGTTTGTTTGCAATCATGTTGGTCTTCCCCAGAATGTGCATCACTATTAGAAAACAGACTGATGAGATCACCCATTCCCAAACCCTTAGTGCCTCTCTGCAAAGGGGATGACATTGACTTCCTCCTTGTTTGTTACTGTACCAGACTACTAACATGTTGTCAGTCTGAACTGCAGTAGTCCCTAAGGGGAGAGTATCTTGAAATGCCTGCAGTGCTAATAGGACTGCTGTTGTCTCTAGGACCTTGATATACAATTCAATCTCTTGGGAGGACCACTTATCCTGGACAGTTCTTCCCAAAAAATGCCTCACCACTCCAGTTGAGAATCATCTGTGGTTACTGTAGCTACTTGGTTCAGTAGGGGTCTGCCAAGAAAAAGATCGTCGGACTTTATCCACCAGCAAATGTGTTGCTTGCGAATCTGGGTAAGTTTTCCTAGATAATAGGGGGGTTGATATACAATGGACCACTGCACAGCTAGCGTCCATTGTAGAACCCACATAAAGAAGTGTACTAGAGGAAGAACTATTGCTGCAGCCACTGACCCCAGTGCTTGATATACCAGTCTTGTCAGTGGGGATGGGTGAGTAGGATAGCCTGAACCTGGTTTCTGAGAGGTGTAACACGGTGAAGAGGCAAAGGTGCCACCTGTGTTGTATCCAAAACTGAACAGATGAACTCCAGACTCTGAAATGGTGGCAGTTTTGACTTGGCAATTTTTATCAAAATTCCCAAAGTTTTGCAAATCTAGAGCAAATAATCCCGGGAATGTTGTAGATGCTCAGAAGAGGTGGTGAGCAACCAGTCTTCCAGATATGGAAACACCTGGAATCCATTCAGTTTCAAGAGAGCTGTGACTACTGCCATGCATTTGGTAAACACCCTGGGGGCTGTGGTGAGTCCAAAGGGCAGAGCTCTGAATTGATAATGCCTGGCTCCCACCCAAAAGCAAAGATGTCTTCTGGATTGTCTGTCTATTTTGATGTGATAGTATGCATCCTGAATATCTGTAGAGCACATCCAATTGTCCTTGTGCAGAAAAGGCAGGGTGGACTGAACTGTGACCATTTGGAACTTCACTTACTATATATACTGGTTCATGTTGTTTGGATCCAAAATGGGTCTGAGGTCCCCTGTCTTCTTTGGCACTAAAAAGATGTGTGAATAAGTTCTGAATCCTATCCGGTCTGGTGGGACCTTCTGGGTGACTTTTTTTCTAGCAGCTTTTCAATTTCTTGTGCTGTGCCCTTCCTCTGACTGGGTGGAATGTGAGGAAGTTTCTTCTTTTGGAGATGAGGAAGAAGGGAAAATAATATGTAATATCCTTCAGATATTACTCTTAGCACCCATAAATCTCGTGTTATACTTGCCCAGGTGTCTAGGTGCAAAGAGAGACATCCCCCAACTGCTTCCAGAGCTGGATAGTTGAACAGCATTTAAGGAGCGCTGAAATGGCCTGTCTGAAAAGGAATCTCTAAAGCCCTGGTTCTGTGTGCCGCCCATGCCTCTACAGCAATGCCTACCATTAAAATTTCCTCCTCTGCCTCTGAAGGAATTAACCAACGCAAGTCCTGAAAATGTGCCTGAGATTTATGAAACCACATTTTCTTACCACTTCTGTGGTTCCTAGAGAAGGTTCTCTGATGGGTAGAAAACTTGATTGCTATGGCAGACAGGGTCGTTCCATCTTTTTCACTGCTGGTAAGCATATCCTTTAATGATGGCTCAAACAAGGAAGTGCCATTGAATAGGGCATTAATAAAGGACATCTTAAAAGGCTCCTCAAAGTCACATAGCCACATCCAGGCACATCTCCTTGTGGCGATGCCTGAACTAGCTGCTCATGAGGTACCTTCAGCTGTGTGGGAGAACAACCTCATCAAAGCATTTGATATAGATAAAAGTGTAGCCAGTTGAGAGGATGTTCTTTTGAAATCCTCCACAGACATGGTCTCAGAGAGTGCACCATGACAAAAAGCCAAAACCAGAAAATAAAACAACACTTTACCCATAATGCCTCTCTCAAATCCCTCAGATCTTGTTTGCTGATGACAATAGAACTATGATAAAATAGGAAAAATACTTTGGCTAAAAGTAAGACTATTCCTGGCTCATGTAATAGCCAATTATCAAATTTAGGTCAGTCATCAAAAATTTTGGTCAACTCACTCATCCAAAAAAAAAAAAAAAAGGGACGGGGATGGTGGGTGGGTTATTGAGGAAAATATGAAAATGGACAACATAGACGGAATATTATGGTAACTACATAACTATTGTATCTGGTGTCAATTTTCATTTTATTCTCACATGTGGGACAAAGTCCTCAGCTACCATTCCCCTGGGTAGCCTAAGGAAGGATATTCTTCAGAACTAATAAACCCTACCCCTAGAGATCAAATCTAGCTTGTAAAGAGTAATGAAAGTTTGAAGGGTAGCACAGGTTGCTGCTGTGCAAATCTCACTCATCCATGGATGCCCTGGCTTGAAAAATTCAAGAGGTGGCCATGGCTGTAGTAGAATGAACAGTTTTCAGGAGGTCTAAACCTTGTCTCTTGTAAATAAAGGGTATGCAGTCTGTAATCCATTTAGCTAGAGTCACCTTGGTCACTGGAATACCCAATCTATTTTCTGAGAAAGAAACAACTGACTTTGTTTCCTTATGCCTTTTGTTCTATGAAGGTAAAAAAGTAGTTGTCTATGAACATCTAAAAATGCAGCAAGTATTCACCTTTATTGGTGAAGTTTGGAAAGAAAACTAGTAGATTATGGATTTGTTGATAGTACTCTCTGAAACTATCTTTTGTAAGAATGAGGGTTTAGTACATAACGTGGCCCTGCCTTTCTGAAAGACTTAAGTGTGGTATTTGGGATGACAAGGCCTGAATCTCAGAAATTCTTCTTGCAGACAAGATGGCTACCAGGAAAATAGTTTTCCAAGAGAGAAGTTTAAGTTGACAGGTAGCTGCTGGTTCAAAAGAAGGCTGTATAATTTTCTATAATACCAAATTTAAGTCCCAAAGTGGAGAAGAATCTTCATAAGGGGGCTTGAGTAAGACAGCTCCTCACAAGAATGCTCTGCATATCTTATGTGAAGCAAGGGAGAAACCATCAATTCCAATGTAAAAAATAGAAATTGCAGCTAGCTGCACTTTTATTGTAGAATAAGCTGACCCTCATTAAAAAGCTGTGGCAAAAAGTGTAGCATGGTGTGGATAGGGGCTGAAAAGGGTCTACATCTTTTTCTAGAGACCAATGTATGAATCTCCCCCACTTACTGTTGTACAACTTTCTTGTAGACAGTTTATGTGAGGATAATAAAATATGACAAACCGGGGAAAAGAGCATAGGTTGTCTGGCTATCAACGGAATTGGAGATGCCAAGCTGTTAGCCTGAGACTTTGAATGTTCAGATGAGGCATTCCTGATGGGTGTGACAGAAGATCTGGAATTGGATCCAGAATCTAAGGTCTCTTCTGTAGGTGAGGCCAAAGAAAGAGAAATCTGATTTGAAGAAGCCAGTATGAGGCAATGAGGATTACTTCTCTCTTCAGCCTGCTCATTTTCTGAAGAAATTTTGGGATCAAGGGAGTTGGTGCAAAGGCATATAGCACACCGGGAGGCCATTTGTGAGTGAGAGAATCCCTCAGGGACTCCTGCCTTGGGGAGATCAGAGAAAAGTAGCGGCTGCATTTGTTGTTCAGAGGGGATGCAAAAAGATTGCAGCAAAGGTGGCCCTACTTGTGGAATATATTTTGTGCCACTTCCTGATTGAGGGACCACTCGTGAGGCATAATAATGGATCTGCTAAACTTGTCTGCTATCACGTTGGACTTTCTCAGAATGTGTGTTGCTACCAGAAAGTGATAGGGCAAGATTGCCCACTGCCACACACTCAGTGCATCTCGACATAAGGGATATAATCTGGTTCTCTCTTGCTTGTTGATGTACTAGACTACTGACATGTTGTCCAGTTGAAGCACAATTGTCCCCAGAGGGAGAGCATTCTGAAAGTCTTGCAACACTAGTAGCACTGCTCTCACCTCTAGGACATTTATATATGACTTGGCCTCTTGTGTAGACCATGTGCCTTGGACTGTTTTTCCCAGATAATGACCCTCCCACCCTATATGGGAAGTATTTGTGATCACTGTGACCCTGGGTATAGGGGGGGACAAATGGGCAACCTTATATAAGTTGATCTGATTGAATACACCATGAAAGATCCTTCTTGCAAGTGTTCGTGATTCTTATCGGGGCTGACATGGATTGGTGAAGGATAAAACATTGTACAAGAAGCCACTGTGAGATTCCCATGTTGAATCTCGCTAGTGAACTAATATTATTGTCGTTGCCGCAGAACCTAAGACCTGCAGTACTGTTCAAGCAGATACTCTTGAATTGTGTAGCAACTTTCTGACTTGATCTCTTATGGTCACTACAATGGGAGAAGTGCCACAATTTTGACTGTCTTTAAGTTTGCTCCTATGAAGTCTAATTCTTGAGAGGGGTCTAGGTGTGACTTTTCATAATTTATTGTAATACCTAATAAGGAACAAGTTTGAAGAACCATGACTTTTGTTTCTAGAAGTAGATGCCTGGTTGGGGCAGTTATGAGACAGTCATCTAAGCAGGGAAATACCCAGAATCCTTGCTGTTTGAAGTGAGCTACTACTACTGCCATAGATTTGGTAAACACTCTGGAAGCTGTAGTGATACCAAACAGCAGTACTCTGAACAGATAGTGACAGGCTCCCAGCCAGAAGCGTGAATGACTTCTGGATCTCCTGTCTATCTTTATATGGTAGTACACATCCTGAAGGTCTATCAAGCACATCCAATCATGCTTTTCCAAGAATGGATTGAAATGTGACCATCTGGAACTTGTTCCACTGAACTGATTTGTTCAATCTGCTGAGATCCAAAATTGGTCTCCAGTCCCGTCTTTTTTGATACCAAAAAGAGCCCTGAATAAGTACCAGATTCTCTCTGGTCTGGCGGGACCTCTTGGATGACTTTTGTCTAGCAGCTTTTGTATTTTTGTATCTGAAGAGCTGCGTGCTTCCTTTGATTGTGTGGACCATCGGGAAGTTTTTTGTTTTGGGGTGGTGGACAGAAAAAGGGTATATAGTATCCTCTGGATTTTATACTCTGCATCCATTTGTTGTTTGTTATGTTCAGCCAGGTTCTCTGGTGCAGGGATAGATGACCCCCGATTACCTCCAGAGCAGGGTAATTGGGCCTCCATTCAGGAGCACTGGAAGTTTTTCCAAAGAATGTATCTCTGGACCTTTGATGATGATGCTGAGTTGCTCTGCTGCGGGGGCAGCATCTTCCATCACTGTTCCCCCCTCTGCCCCCATGGGAACTCTCACAACATCCTTGAGGAAAAGACCCTTGCGATTTTCTGAACCATGTCTTTCCACTGCTCCTATGATTTTTTTGAATATGGCCTCTGGGGAGTGGAAAAATGAATGCCCACAGCAGAAAGGGTCTTCCCTTCTTTCTCACACGTGGGCAGTGTATCTCTGACTTTTGGGCCAAATAGGGAAATGCTGTTAAACAGAGTGTTGACGAACAAAGATTTAAAGGGATCAGCAAAGTCGCACAAGGGCATCCAGGCTTGCTTCCTCATAGGGGTTCATAGGTTGGTACTAGGCTATCTGCCTGAAGGCATTTATAAGCCTAGCCAGAATGTGTTGGCTTTCGCCGTCCCCTTAGATTAGTTCCCTGTGCCTCTGTCCAGCAGAGCCACTAAAGTGATCCCCGAGGTAAACTTTCTGTTTCCCATCCACTCGTCAAAGTTTCTTTTGAAGAGTCTTAGCAAGGAGCTCTGCCTAATGTAGATTGGGATCTTGTTCCAAAGCATGGGAAGTCTCTGGCACAGGAATCTATCCCTCCAGCACGTCCTATTTATTGTTGTGGTGAGGTTTAGATCCCTAGAGCATGTGGCTCGAGGGGATAAGGTTTTCTTTAGGTGAAGCATGTCCATCAATTCTGGGTTGGACATGGCCTTGTATGTCAGGCAGAGATCACCTCTGAGTAGGCGGTATGCAACCAAGTACAACTGGACTTTCTTCAGTAGAGCTGCATAGGGCATCTGTTTGAGGCCAGTGATCCTCTTGGTGAGGTATTCCTGTGGTCTTTCCAGCTGTTGCAGGTGTCTTGTAAGGTACATCCCAAATGGGGCATTGTACTCTATGATGGGTCTGATGAGTGATGAGTATGACCTCTTGTGATCTGGATGCGAACCCTTTTGTGATAAGGTGGGCCATGTAGAAGGATTTTCTAGCCACTTTGACAATGTGATTATCAAAGGTGAGATTACTGTCTACTTGGGTCTCCAGATCCCTTATTACGTCTTCCGTATTTAGGGGACTACCACCTATGTGGTAGTTTGTGGGTACTTTGTTTTTTCCAAAGGGGATGACTATGCACTTTTTGGCATTTAGCTTGAGGCCATGATTTTGACACCAGGTATCCGTCTCAGTGAGACCCTTTTGGAGGATGTCTGTGTCAGCCGGAGAGTCAATAGAGATACCTGAACCCACAGCTCTACTTGTCCCTTTGGCTGCATGTGAAGTAAGCCTCATGCAGGAGTTTGTGACAGCATGTAGGGTGGCTAAATGGAAGGTAACAGAATCTTGTACCTCTTCAGACACAGCTCCTGAGAGCATATCTGACAGATCCCTGATCAGATCCCTCCATAATCTGGTAAAATGGGAAAGATAATTCAGGGATCTCAGGGCAAAGGTCACTGAATAGAAAACATGCTTCCCACATCTATCCATCAACCTGGAATTGTTATTAGGAGAATGAATAGTAGAACTTTCTTACACAAGTTCTATTTTCATGGCCACCACCACAACCATGGCATCAACTGGAATGCCTTTTGACCAAAATTTCTTATTTTCTGGTGACGTTATAATTTTATTTGCTCTCTGGGTGGGTAGTTTCAATGGAATCTGGAGCCTCCCACACCCACCAAGAGATCAAATTCAATGAGTTCGTTGATGGGCAGGGTCACCCAGGATGTAGATAGTTAAGATCCAAATTCCATCTGGTACACTGACTCCTCTAATGAGGGATTGCTGGGCATCTAGACACCTCTCTGTTTCAAAACTTTGGAATTGAACCAACCTTCTGTGACCCAACTGGGCTACCATGACCTCAAGAGTTCTCCTGCTCCGACTGGCCCGAGGAACTCAGAGCAGAGGTCTGAGCCAAGGAAGGAAAGGTCCTCCGATGTAGACATCAGACAGATCAGATCCAAAGGCTCCAAAACTTTCAAGGAAGTTGGAGGAGGAGGAGGAATCTGAAGAGGGGAAGATGAGATTCATAAGTACTGACTATTAGGGGTAGGTGCCGAAGGGGGCCTTGCAAAGCCTTGCACCCAGAGGATCTTATTGACCATCCTCTCCACTTTGTCTTCCTAGATGCTTTTGGTTGAGTGATTTGATGATGCCAATGGCGACTTTGGCCTTTCCAGGAAAGGAGAAGGTACTCTAGATAGTACTGGGTCAATAGAAGCAGAGTACTGGGTCCTATGTAAAGAATGTATTGATTTAAAAGGGCTCCCCATAAGATCCAATGATAATGGATCCAATCTATCATTTGGAGCAGAAAGGCTCAGATCTGAAGCAGTCTCATCAGATGGGGGAGTTCTGGAAGTTGTCAGATCCAAGAAGGTCTTAAGATCTGATAGTTTGGTCAGTTTTGGTGAAGGCTCTGCTGGCAACTTTGGAGTAGAAGAAAGCCTCTTCCTTCCCTTGTCTGAACTTCTGGAGGGCAGGGAGGAAGCTGGGCTAGATTGTTCAGACTTAGATGAAGGTTTCTTCTTTGTTTCTTTATCTGAGCCAGAAATGGCTTCCCTGAAGGAGGAAGGCAACATACCTTTAAGGATTAATTTGATTCAGCATTTAACAAGAGCCCAGTGGTTGAACGCCTTGAAATATCACATTCTTGCTATAAATGACGTGGGCCCAGAGAATATAAACATACACTGTGTGACTCACTCAAAGGAATTTCATGACTGCACTTTGAGCATTTCTTGAAGCCAGCTGGCTTATCAGATTTCTCTGCCATAACTCTAACAGTGGCAAGAAGGGAGAAGAGAAAGAGAAACTTTTTTTTTTTGGGTAGAGATGAAGATAAAAATGAAAGGGAAGTGAATTAACTACTAACAATAGTAGTCAAGATGTACAGCAGTATAGGGAGAGAAATCACAGAAAAGGAGGTAGGAGTAAGAGACTACTAACAATAGTAAGTACTTTGGTACTAATTGGAAGGTAGAATAAAGTTAAAAGTAAAGAAAAGGTGTTTAGTTATAAAAAAAGGCTGAAATGAGAGAAAAATAGACGAGGACTGAAAGCTTTTTAACCAACTTGCCTAAAAGCTATTGGAAGGACCACATCTTCTCAAAGTGACAAATGAGATCTGAGGGCTTTGGGAGAGGCATTATGAGTAGGGTAGGGTGTTTGAGAGCTTTTTTGGTTGCCAAGAGCTTTTGCAACTGCCAAGTTGGATACAAGGGATTGTATCCAAACCCATATGCCTGGTGTCAAAGACATAGTCTCAAGCTCAATGCCAAAAAGTGCATTGTCATTCCCTTTGGTAAAAACTCTGAACCCATGAACTACCACATAGGCGGTAGTCTACTTAACACCGAAAGTGTGATAAGAGACTTTGGGATACAGGTGGACAGTAGTCTCTCCTTTGATAATCACATCGCCACAGTGGTCAGGAAATCCTTCTACATGGCACACCTCATCACAAAAGGTTTCTCATCCAGAAAAAAAGAGGTAATTGTTCCCCTGTACTCATCACTCATTAGACCCATTATAGAGTACAACGCCCCTTTTGGTGTGTACCTCACAAGACATCTACAACTGGAAAGGCCACAAACATACCTCACAAAGAGGATTACTGGCCTCAAATAGATGCCTTACAAAGGCCGTCTCAAAAAACTCCAGCTTTACTCCGTCGCATATCGCCTACTCAGAGGCGATCTCTGCGTAACATACAAAGCTATGTCAAACCCAGAGCTGTTGGACATGCTCCACTTAAAGAAATCCCATTCCCTCTGAGCTACACACTCTAGGGACCTAAACCTTGTCACCACAATAAACAGAACATGCTGGAGGGATAGATTCCTGTCCCAGAGACTTCCCATACTCTGGAACAGACTACCTGTCTATGTCAAACAGAGCTCCTCATTAACACTCTTCAAGAAAAATCTTGATGATTGGATGGGTAATAGGAAATTCACCCCAGGGATCACTTCTGTGGTTCTGCTTGACAGGGGCACAGGAAAATAATTTTCTTGGGTGGAAAAACCAGGGTACCTTTTTGGCTAGGCTTGTATAGGCTCAAGGGCCAATAGCCTAGTACCTACCTATGAACCTATGATAAAATGAAAATTGACAACATCAGATCAATTTGTTTTACTTGCAGTTTACGTTTTCCCTCCTGTTCCCCTCCTAAGTATTTTTCCGAACATTAATGCCATGACGTAAGGCATATACTTTAGAGTCCCCTTCAAATTTAATAAAGTCCAAAAGAATCTAGTATTTCCAGATTTTCTTGTTCTGTCATGTTTCACAGATATAATTATTGCTTTGTAATCCCACATCTGTCAATTTCCAAGTAACTGGTTTTATTCCTGTTCATCTCCATCTCCCAAATACTGTCTCTGCTTCATTTCCAATGTACTCTCTAGCCTTCTAGTTGAGTCTTGTGCTTTTTTCCTTCTCTCAAGCATTTTCCATTGAAACATTGGAAGAGGTTTCACTGGGAACGTCTCTCAGTGGTCTTTATTACCAAAGGAACAAGACGCAGAATCTCTTGTTTCACAGCTCACGTTTTGTTGGACAAACTTTTATATTTCTTCCTTAGCATATACTTCATCAAAAATGATTTTGTCCCTCTAGAGAACAATATTTTAAAGATAGCTGGGTAGAGCAGTTTGGATCTCATGCCTGTTCTCGACATTCCCTGAATAGTTGAATACATTACTCCTCTTCTGCCTGGTGTATAATGAATAATCATTCTCCACAAACACTCTCATCTCCCACTTTTTGTAGTTTGCCTTTCTGCCACAGTTTTGTCAGAATCAGCTCCTTCTGCTGGTAGGATTGCATCTTTACTATTAAAGATTTAGGTTGCTTTCTCATAGCCAGGTTTGGAGCATACACACAATGTGTCCTTTTAATTAACTCCCGCTGTGGAACACCAGTCCAGTTGCTTATTTGTGCTTCCATAAAATTAATACAGTCTGTTCCTTCCAGTTTCTCTGGTGCAGCAGAAATACTCAGGTTTTCCCTATGAGCTCTGAACTCTAATTCTATTATTTTTGAAACACCTCTTCTTGAGCAGTCTCATTCAGCCAGCCCGTTCTTTATTTCAGCTTCTGATTTTTGCAGTTGTATCACCTCATCGGAATAGCTGTTTAAAACTTCCATTTTTCCAGCCTTTTATTGTTTGAGTTGATATATTCCATTAGTGTCTTGTTTATTTTAATCAGGTCTGTGTGCACTTGTGTTATACTTTCCTCTATGTTACTGGAAGTCATGTCTGGAGCTTGCACTGCTTTTTGCTGAACAGCTGCAGTACTTTTCCCAGTGATTGCTTTTTCCTCACCTTTTGTATCTGATTTTCTTTCAGGTCCTCTGTATTTCTTTTTTCCTGGCATCCAGGCAGTGCACTTATCAACTAGTTACTTAACTTTACCCAGAAATATAAATCCACTGGCTTTCTGTGCCAAGTTTCTGTTTTCTCACTGGGAGTAACTAAACTGTTACACAATGTGTAGCCATCTTGGAAGTCCATCTATAGATGCTGTTGACCAAAAGGTAGTTGAAGTGGCTAAGAAACTTCTGGAGTAACCCTCTTTCTTTATAAACAAAGGAAATACAGTCAACCACTTACCTAGAGTCACTTTAGGCTCTGCTTTACACAATTTTTATTTATTTTATTTGCATTTATTTACCGAGATAGCCCACTGGGCCAAGGTGAATCAATTTTCAGTGGAGGCCCAGGGAGAAAAGCTCCATAAACATAGTATAAGTATTACACCATACATATATAGTATAATATGTGACAATAAACTATAAGGATACATTACAAATGTGCAGCATAGTACAGACTCAATACAGTACCATACAGTGGAGAACTAAAAGATAGTACAATCTGAAAAATATACACCAGTACCCTGCCAGACCATGTACATGTACACCATAGTACAAATTCAATATAGTACCATACAGTGGAGAACCAGTAGGCGGTACCGTCTGAAAACCAACAGCAGATCTATACAAAACCTGTACAGACTAATATACAGTACATGCTGAAATATACAGCAGATCACTACAAAAAACGTACAAGCTAAAGACAGTACATTTTGAAATGGTCTATTCATAAGCGCAGTTAAAGGATAGTTTTAGTATTGTGTGAGTGAAAGTAGAAGAGAGTCAATCAGGGCTGATAACATACATGTGTTGCGATATATAGAGCGAGATAGAAATGAGACAGGGATGGGAGGAGGCAAGTGGAGAGAGGGCTCAGGTTATAGGAACTACAGCCTTGGTGCAGTTGCACTGCCACAGTGAGGCAAGATGTTGTTTCAGGAATTTTTAAAGTGAGGGGTACCGCTGATAGACCTTACTGATGGTGGGAAAGTATTCTATAGTTTAGCTACAGTGAAGGAGTAGCACATTTGTCCAGCTGTGTGGGTAGGTCTCACTACATTCAGGAGCAGTTGGTTATTGGATTGGAGAGGTCTATTTGGATGATATTGTATGAGTAGAGAGGACAAGGAAGGGCAGTTGGAAGATTTATAAATAAATTAATAAAATTGTGTGCAGTGCTTAGCTGAACAAGTGTTGGGTGATGTGGTAATTCCAGTCAGTTTTCTTTTCTTGGAGTTTCTTGAATTTTTCTTGGAGAAGGAAACAAATAGTTGGTCAGATTTTCTGAAAACTTTGGTTCTGCAAAGATAAAATGTAAGCTGACAGTGCACATCCAAAAGTAGCAGCATGTATTCACTTTTGTTTGAGAAATTCAGAAAAAAAACACTGGTAGATTGATGACCTGATTTATATTGGATTCAAAATCCACCTTAGGTAAAAAAAGATGGGTTCATATATAAGAAGACAATATCCTTATGGAAAGTCAAGTAAGGAGATCTTGAACAGAGGGCCTGGAGTTCAGATACTCATCTAGCAGAGGTGATAGCAACCAAACAAGTTATTTTTCAGGACAAGAACTTAAGATCTATCTTAGCCAAAGGTTTAAATGGAGGTTGGGTTAGCACTTGCAACAGATAAGTCAAATCCCATCGGGGAGTAGGATCCTTAACTGGGGGCCTGAGTAAGGAGGTGCCCTTAAGAAAGGCCTTGCACAACTTTAAGGAAGCCAAACAGGAGTGATTCATACCTGAGTGAATATTAGAAGTGGCTGCCAATTGAACTTTAGTAGTAGAATAACTCATCCTGTTGTCAAAAATGGAAGCCAGAAAAACAAGAACTGCAGAGGCTGGAGCAGAGTAGGGATCCAGGTCTCTCTGAAGGGCTGAAACTGAAAATCTTTCCCATTTACTTTTGTAAATTTTCCTAGTAGAAACTTTCTGAGAAGATAAAAGAATGTGTCTGACTGTGGAGAAGAGCCTGGACTGTCTATCCATCACTGGATCTGGGGAAACCATGAGGTCAACTTGAGACAGTAGATGTCCAGGTGTTTCATTCCTGCTGGGGGAGAGAGAAGATCTGGACTTCTGTCCAGTATCCAATGTGGATACTAAAGATGAGGCCACAAGAACAGGAACCAAATTTGATGAGGCCAAAAAGGCATTATGAGGATGATTGTGCTCTTCAACTGGTAAGGTTTCTGTAGATGTCTGGGGATTAGGGGTAAAGGAAGGTAAGTATAAAAGAAACCAGAAGGCCATTTGTGAACTAGCACATCTTTCTTGCACTTCTTGCACTCCCCCTGTGGAGGACTGGGTGAAGAACCTGCTGCACTTATTGTGAGGGGCAAAGAGATCACAGCATGGCTGGCCACATCAATGCAAGATCCTTTCTGCCACTCATTGGTATGGTATGGTATGGTATGTGCATTTCCATAAGCAAGCAACTGAAAGAGACCACCCATTGCCTCTTGACAATTGGTAAGATCTCGTTCCCTCATGTTTGTTGATATACCAGACTACAGACATGTTGTCTGTTTGTACCCTGAGGGGTGAACATCTTGAAAAGCTTGCAGCGCTAGTAGGACTGCTCTCATTTCCAGGACACTGATGTCCAAATTGGCCTCTTCATAGGACCATGTACCTTGGACTCTCCCTCCCAAGAAATGACTCCCACCCAAAGTGGGAAGCGTCCATGATCACTGTGACTACTGACTATGGGAGAACAAACTGACAGACTTGAAAAGGTACTTCTGAATGAATCCACCAAAAAAGCTGTTCCTTGTATACTTAAATAATCCTGACTGCAGCATTCAAGGGATGCTGAAGAATAGACTACTGCACTGAAAGTGTCCACTACAGAACATGCACACGAAATCTGGCTAATGAGACTAGAGTTATTGCTGCTGCCATAGACCCTAAGGCTTGCAACACTAGCCGTGTTGGAGGAGAAGTGTGTGACATCACATCCATGACTTGGTATCTGAGGGTATGAATTCTTGTTAGAGATAGCAAAGCTGTCCAGTTGATCATGTTTAGATGAGCACTTATGAACTCTGGAGTGTGGTGTAGTTGACCATGATGCCGAGGTGATGACACAACTGGAGTAAGTAGTCCCTTGCTTCCTTGCTACTACAAATAGATGTCTTGTCGGAGTGGTCAGGAGCCATTTGTCTAGGTACAGAAACACATGGAATCCCATCAGTTTCAGATGAGCTGCTACCACTGCCATGTCTTTGGTGAACACCCGGGGGCCATATTGCGGCCAAAGGGCAGTGCTGTGAACTGGTAATGACTGGCTCCCAGCTGGAAGCACAGGTGTCTTCTAGAGTGCCTGTTCATTTTGATATGATAGTACTTATCCTAAAGATCTGTCGAGCACATCCAATTGTCCTTTTGCAGCAAAGGCAAAATGGACTGAACCATGACCATCCAAAACTTTACATATTGTTTTAGCTTGCTGAGATCCAAGATTGGTCTCAAGTCCCCTGTCTTTTTTTTTTTTTGACACTAAAATAATCTTGAGTAAGTTCTGGATCCTTGCTGGTTTGGGGGACTTTTTGAATGACTCTTTTTTTCTAGCACCTTTTCTATTTCTAAGGCTGCTGCATTCCTCTGATTGGGTGGTACACTTGGGATCTTTTTGTCTTTATTTGAGGAACTTATGAAAATGGTATGAAGTAACCTCTGGATATGATTTCTGCACCCAAGTGTGTTTTGCAATGGATACCCAGAGATAAGCACCCCTCCAACTGCCTCCAGAGTACAACAGCCAAGCAGCCCTTCAGGAGCATTGGTAGGGCTTATCAGAGAAGGTATTTCTGAAGCCCTGGTTCTGCGAGCCACCTCCGCCATAAGGACAGCATCTTCCATTAGAGTTCCCTCCCCCCACCACAGGAAGAACTATCTCCTTGTGAGTCCTGGAAAGGCCCTTGGGACTTCAAAACACATCTTTTTACTATATCGTTGATTCTGGGAGAAGGATCTCTGAGGAATAGAAAAATGGTTCCCCAACAGCATATAGGGGCTTTCCATCTTGCTGACTGCAGGAGAGTGTTTCCTTAACCCTGGGCCTGAACAAGGATGATCCATCAAAAGGAGCATTGATGAACCAAACTGAAGGGCTCCACAAAATCACACAGGTGCATCCAGGCATGCCTCCTAACTGCAATGCCTGAACGCAGCCATAGATGTAATTTTGGCTGCATAAGAAATAAGCCTCATGGATACATTGGAAATAGAGTGAAGGGTTTTTCAGTTGTGAAGAATTTTTTTTCTGGTCCAGCACAGACACAGATCCTGAAAGAGATCTGGAAAACTCTTTGGTCATATCTCTTTGTAACCTGGTGAAGTGTGCCAGATATTCAGTGACTGAAGGGCAAAGGTCACCAAGGCTTAAATATGCCTAACAGAACTGTCCAAGGCCATAGACTCCATATTAGGGGATGGACAGATGAGCTCTTTACTGCATGCTCCTTCTTAGTGGTTCCTGCCATGTACATGGCATCAACTGGGACTCCCTTGCTCCAGTGGGTTTGGTCTTTGGGTGTAGCTAAAAACTTATCAGGTCTCTTAGGTATGGGGTCCATAATATCTGGCTCCTTTCATGCTCAGCATAAGAGTAGGTCAACTAACTCATCAGCTGACGGGACCACCCAAGACGTAGCCTGGCCAGCCCCGAAAGCCTCCAGAAACCCCAGCTCCTCCTGCTATGGTGGTTCAGAAGACCATCTACTTCTCTATTTAAGAAGTTCCAGGATCTCTCTAAAGGGGACATCATCAAGTGGAGATCTGGTGGGACCCTCTCCTTCATCTGAAGTCTGAGTCTTCAGTGAAAGATTCCTGAGGGGAATCTAGGTGTTTTCTTTTGCATGTCCTCTTCCTAGGGACTTCCTCAGTGGGGTGGTCTTATGAAGTACCAAAAATGGCAAGGGGAGTCCTGTGTGAAATCTATCTGAAGGCTAGTATAGAGTGGCTGTCTCAGTGGCACAGACATGAGAGGCTCAGAGCTTAAATCTGAAGGAGGAATTCACATAGGATCCAAGGGAGGGTAAGGATGTCCTCACTGTAGGTAAATTGAAAGCCCTCTCAAAAGCAGAAGGCCTAAGAGAAATAACTGCCAGTTGCACTGGACCTGAAGCTACCTGCATAGATGAACTCTGAATCCCTCCAAACCCCTGCCTTGAGGAGGAAGTTGGAACCAAGCTAACACCTAGGCCCTGAGAGACAAGAATGCCTCGGACAGCTTCAGAGATGACCACAGCCCCTTCAAAGCCAGTGCTGATGTTTTGGCTCCAAGAGTCATCATGCTCCAAAGAGATCAAAGCCAGGTGATTCAGGAACATGGTTGGAGTGGAAGAACAGCCCATCTTTGGATTCAACAAGGACAGTCAAAAAGATCTCAAATCTGAGGTCTCAGAAACCACAGGTCAGATCTGAGAATGACATATAACTCGAGGCTGAGAGGGGGGTAGGCTTACTGAGCCAATGAAAGATGGAGTTGGGATCACCCCTGTCTAGATCTAAGCCCTGAGAAACTTCCTCATCATTCTGCCTACCTCTACTTCAGATAGGCTCCTGGAAAATCAGTGAGCTTGTGGATGTTGGCTTGGAGGGTTTCCTCAGTGTATCTTGTAAAAATGGTGAATGGAGCCATGGACATGTCAACTCCAGGGAAAATCATGGAGAACGGGTCTGAAGAGATTTGGTTTTGGAAGTAGTAGAATCAAAGTTTCTTGTTGGACATGGTTTCTTAGCTTCAGGTATCAGAGCCGAATGAGGAGAATGGTCAGAGGACCATTTCCTGGACTCCTTTTCTTTAGGAGCTGAGTCACATTTCCTTTTATTGTTTTTGTTTTGGAGGGGGTTTGAGCTGCTGCTGACAATGAAGCAGAAGAGGAAGGCAGTAAGTGTCTTGGCACCAGTTCGTTCCTCCTGTCATTCAAAGCACAGGAGTTGAATCTTGAACAGATAGTACACTGCTTCTAAATGGGCTGCACTCAGGCAATAAATGCACTCCCTGTGGACATCAAATTTAGGGATCTTAAGCCCAGAAGAAGTGCATTTCTTAAATGCCATAGGCTTGCCAGCGATATCAGAGAGACAGAGTAAAAGGGAGAAAGTTTTTTTTTTTTTTTTTTGGACAGACACAGCAGAGTGAAAAGGTACCAACAATGGTACTGCTAAAATACCCTACAGCTGGGTAGGAAGAAGAGGACTAGAAGGAGAGTACCAATGATGGTAATTAGTAGAATACTCTCATAAGGGTAAAAGTCTAATGAGAAAAAATGAAAAATTTAACATTAGAAACCACACTAACTATAAGCTAAAGACAGAGAGGAAGAGATACAGAGATAAAGGATATTTGAGTGAGAAAACTCACAGTTAAGGAGTAGAGAGAGAATCCTACTTGACACACTAGCTTGAGAGCAGAAGCCCCACTTCCAAATGATGTGGTGGCAAATGAGATCTTAGTTATGCTAGGATGGTGGGGCATCATAGGTAAAGGGAAGAGCTCAAGAGCTGGATCTGTGAGGCTGGTAAAAGCGCCTGAGTCAGATCTGAGATCTGTCAGTTGAGAAATTAATGAAAAATGACATCAGATCGAAAAATATCAAATGAAATATCGAGAAAACAAAACTAGTTCCTCTCCCGATATTAACACTAAAATCCCTCATATAACTAGCCTCAAATTTATCTGAATAGTGGCAGTGTTGTGGGAAGGTTTTTATAAATGTATGGTGTAGGGTTATTTTTGAGGGAAGGCCATTGTTAGTGTTAGGGCTAGCAGCCATTACTAAGGTGGTGCAAAAAGGCTTTATAGTAATGGATGCTAATCCTAATGCTGTCCCTTCCCTCATCCCTAACCTTATACCTTACCTTCATAGAAGCCTTTCTGTAACACTACCACTACACAAGACACACTTGGACACACAAACACCACTATATATATATCTTACAACCTAACCCTAAAATACATAAACACACACAAACATACAATACTAAACCTTCACTCATTCCCAACCCTAAACCTAACTCACATACTGACTCACAAACACTTTCATCCCTCCAACCCTACTTACCTGTCTCAACATTACATACCATTGACATTTCTGCCACTCAGCTATCTGTACTGTCAACATTAATTTAAACCACACTCGCTGCATTTTGAAGCAACATTCAACAAAATGAGGGGGACCCACACACACACATTTTGATTGTTTTAGAAACTTTCACAGAGCTGATGGAAGAGGGCATGGAGCTAGAATGGAGAAGAAGATAATTCTGTGACTGTGATTTTGGATTTAATAATCAAAGCCAAGACATAGTACTTTCTCCACTGTACTAGAATTATACAAGTTTGACAGGCTTTTGAAGGAAGGGAGTTGGGAAAATAAAATATAGAGAATTGTTTTATTTCTTTCTACACGGGTACAAGTTGCACTTTCTTTTCATTCTGGATGCCATACACTTTTAACTAAAGTTGATGTCTGGTTTGTCTAGAAAAAGAAAATTAAGACCATTTGATGACTTTTTCTAGATAGATTACATTTGTTTCTTATGAGAATTGTTAACAGCTGTTCTTGATAACTGATACTTAGTTTAGAGTTCTGCTGCTGGCAATGTTCCTTTTGCAATTGTTGGGCTGAGATAAAATTGTACATGTAGGTTCTTAGTGTTTGTGTGTGTTAATGTAGGTGGATACATGTTTCTCTCTCTCTCTCTCTCTCTCTCTGATATGATACATGCTCTGTGAGATTTACTTACCAATGTATTCAGTTGCTTAACAGTTGATGCATCTTGTATAAGCTTAGTCTATTTTTTCCTCAAGGTTTGCCACTTATTTGTAATCTCACTGCATTTAATGAGCTACAGTGGGGTTTTGTCTTTCCTCTCACCCATTTTCTGAATATACAGGAAGTTTGATTTTCTGACTCAAAGCGCCATCCCAAAGTCCTTTGCCTTCAGTTACTAGCTTTCTACAATGATTTACTCAGCTGAACGTTGTTGTGAAAATGTGGACATTCCAAACAATTTCAAAGTGCTAGAAAAACTGGGTGCACCAACTATTTTAATAGGAAATCTTAATATTTCAAACCTAAGGTAAACATCATAATTTTTTCCTTTATTAAATCACAACTAAAACAGTGATACAGGTACACACACATTTAAAACAAACCATTACTTTTTACTTTTTTAATAATTAGAATTTACATAATTTAATTGTTCAAGTCCTTCCTTTTCTAAAACCTCACCCCTCCTCTTCATGAACATTATTGTGTGTGCAATGTTGCCACAGATTTCATTCACATCTATGTAATTTGCTCTTTCCTTTTTCTAAGGATGCTACCACCAGTCCTTTCTTCTTTTCAATATGGAGTACATCAGTTACAGTTGGTTTAAATTTTCATTTACATTTTATAGTAATTGATTTTTTGGCACACAAGTAGCATTAAACTTAGGCCTTGCTATGTCTAGACAATTCAGAGTCTATGTCCAAGCTCAAAAGAATAATTAGTTTTGAACCAAGATATATCTTAGATGGCTTAGTGGTAAATCACTTTGGCAATGGTATGTAGAGTTCTGGGTTTGATCCCAGCAGAGGCTGTTTGGGTTGGGAGGGTGACCTAATGGTTAAGGTGTTTGCCTTACAAACACAAGGTGCAAGGTTTGAATCTCACAAGGGATAATTGGCTAGGCTTAAAATGGCTCGCAAGGGCAGTTAGCCTAGTACGGACCTATGAATCCCTCAAAAAAGTATACAATTATACTAAGACAAATCATGGAGTTATCTCATAAATTCTTAGACCACCCTCTGCTAACAGATAGATATCTCCTCCTGCTAAGTAATTTGGAACCTTCTCCTCCTCAACAAGAAAATGATTTCAAACACCTTCAAAATCATTATGTCCTTTAAAACACAAAAGGAGCCTATGTACTCTAACTGCTGGCTGAAACAGGATCCCTCTATCTCCCACATAGGTTCATAGGTTAGTACTAAGCTAACTGCCCTTGTGAGCCATTGTAAGCCTAGCCAATTATCCCTTGTGAGACTCAAACCCTGTACCTTGTGTTTGTAAGGCAAACACCTTAACCATTAGGCCACCCTCCCAACCCTCAACCCACAATCAAATATCGAATGCCATCAAGACTGGCTCCAATCTTATACCCCTAAAAAAACTCAGTTATACCCAGCTTATGTTACTAAACAATGCATATCTTACCCCAAATATAATTAATAAAATTTACCGTAACTCTTCTCCTGAGTGCCAATTCTGCAAAAATCAAACAGATGATCTCTTACATATATTCTGGAGCTGTAAATGCTCATTCAAACTTTGGTGTGGCCTAAGAGTCCATAGGCTACGAAAAATCAACTTTGTGTTGGAAATTTACCCTTTTACATATTTCCCCTCCTGGACTGTCAAAGGTACAACTCAGAATTTTAGTCTCCATATTCATGTTAATAAAGTATTACATCACACTTAATTGGAAAAACAGGCACTCATTATCCTGGGAAGGGTTTAAGATCCTAGCAATTAAACACCTTAAGGCTTATAGGTATCTATTTCACAACCTAAATCAGAAAGCTTATCTCAAAGAATATTGGAGGAGGTTTTTTGAACATATTCTGAAATGAATGTAACCTTACCGGGACTCGCTTGTTTTATTTTTGGGCATTGTATAAGTGTACATAGTTAGGCTTGTATATAGTTCATGTAGATTTGTTTTACTGTCATTGGTTGTTTGGTACTATTATAAACAAATAAAAATAATTAAAAAAAAAAGAATAATTAGTTTAGTTTAAATGATTGCTCTCACATTTCTAACAAAACACTCTGTAGGGAATTTTTTTAAAATTTTCTAACTTGTTACATTTCTAGAACATGTCCCCAATTACTTCTCTCTTTTCCAAAACACCTAAAGTATTTGTGGGAAGATTCTTTGAAGTCTGCTTAAGCTATACAATATCTACTCGAACACTTTCAAACAAAACTCCTAAAACTTCTGAACTTTGTTGTATACGTGGGAGCCCTTAAGATGTATTTCCATTGTTCCTTAGTAAACTGCCTTTCCAGTCTCATGCAATATTTTATATGGCCTAGTAACTCTAGATGTGACTAAAAAAACTCTACCATAGCCGGTCTTTCACTTGGCACTCTTCCATCTGTTACTCTTTGCCTATATGTTGTCATCAACCCCAGGTAATTAAAGTACTCTCTAACCTGCTGTCCAAACTTTTGCCTGTCATCATCCTACCTAACAGAAGGAAGAAAATCATGGCAAAAATTAGGAGGTGCAACACCTAGTAGGATAAAAGCACTCATCAAACTAAAACATCTCAGAGGACAAATAAAGTCTAACAAAGCCAAATTTGAGGTGAATTTGGCTCCCGGGCCAAGGACAGCCACAAGGCATTCTTTAGCTATGTCCACATCCTCAAAGGCAATACACAATTGTGTGCAGAGCTCATTGTAAATGGAGCCACCTATACTGAGCCAGAAGATATAGCAAACCAACTGGCCAATAAATTCATCTCCAGATTTATCCCTCTCTCCCCCTCAACCTTCCCTCAGGAAATACCATCACGTATAACTCCACCTGCTGTCACTAGTGAACAGGTCCTTAATGCTCTCTCTAAGGCCAAGAACACTGCATCAATGGGTGCAGACAATATCCCAGGATGCCTTCTAAATAGCAGGAAAGATGACCCATCAGGGACTCTGAAATTGCTATTTAACTATAGCCCCCCAAACAGGCTTTGTGCCTCATGAATGGAGAACAGCAACAGTCATCCCTCGGCACAAAGTTGTGCCATATACAGACCCAGGAAACTACAGACCCATAAGTCTCACTAGTCTTATATGTAAAGCCATGGAAAGAATTATCATGGAAATGATGAATAGCGAGTGATATGGAGAACAGCAACAGTCATCCCTCTGCACAAAGTTGTGCCATATACAGACCCAGGAAACTACAGACCCATAAGTCTCACTAGTCTTATATGTAAAGCCATGGAAAGAATTATCATGGAAATGATGAATAGTGAGTGATATAGTAAACCTCCAGACACTGGACCTAACCAGTTTGATTTTGTCAAGGGCAGATCATGCCTACACAACCTGGTGAACTTCTTTGAGAAGGTCACCAAAGCAGTGGGTTTGGGCAAAATAGTTCACACTGCCTGCTTTGACCTGGCCAAGGCATCTCACACAATACCCCACTAGGACATTGTTGACAAACTCAAGAGGTTAGGTACAAACTTGTATGTCACCATGTGGATGGCCAGTTGGCTCACAGACTGGATCCAGAAAGTTAGAATTGGGGAGCTGACCTCTATAAAGAGACCAGTCACAAGTGGAGTCCCTCAGGGATCAGTCATTGGGCAGCTCCTTTTAGGCATTTACTTCTGTGAAGTCAGGGCCAATGTCAGTGGCCTCTGACTGACTAAATTTGCAGATGATTGCAAATTAGGAGCTGTCATTGAATCCCACACTGACACAAATGTCCTCCCAGGAGGGGCTGACACAGATAAATAATTGGTGTCAGAGCCATGGACTAAAACTAAATGGCAAGAAGTGCTTAATAGTATCCTTTGGGAAATCATCCACCCTGGTAACTATCATACTGACAACACACGCCTTAGAGTTGACCCAGTAGTCAGGGACTTAGGGACACACATAGATAGTAATCTAGTCTTTGACCTTCACGTGTCTACAGTGGTGAGTAAATTATTCTATGCTGTGCAACGTATAAACAAAGGTAAGGCATCTAAGTACAAGGAAGTCATTGTTCCACTGCATTCAGCATTCATCAGACCTATCATTGAGTACAATGCCCCCTTTGGTATATACCTAACCAGGCATATCCAACAATTGGAATGCCCAAAGAGGCTCCTCAGTAAAAAAATACAGGGATAAGTAAAATGTCCTATGCAGACCACCTCAAGGCTCTATCCCTGTATTCTGTCTCCTACAGGCTTTTGAGTGAAGATCTATGCCTGACATACAGGGCATTGTCAGACGCCACTCTGATGGACCTCATGCAGATCTGAAAAACAAACAGCACCAGAATTACCCATTCTAAAGACTTAAACCTTGCCTGTGATATAAATAGGACCTGCTGGAGAGACAGGTATGTATCCCAGTGAATACCCCATCTTTGTAATAGGCTCTCTATCCATGTGAAGCAAAGTTCCTCCCTAACCCAATCCAAGTACAACTTGGACAGTTGGTTGGGGAACAGGAAATTCTGTCTGTAATGGACACAGGCAACTTGTAAATGGTTGATCTCCAAGGCCCCTGCTTACACTTATTAAGGGTATCAGAACTTGTCAGAGATTTGGGATGCATGGCTAGGGTTAAAAAGGCCCTTGTAGTCATTAGCATAGTAAACACCTATGAACATATGTTTAGCTTCCACAATAGAATCATTTTTTTTATGCATACAGCTAAATATTGCATCTTATCATGTCCCATATATATATATATATATATATATATATATATATATATATATATATATATATATATATATATTGCTGTACCAATTTATGCACAGATATGTAGTGTACTGCTATAGTCTCTCATTTATCTTCATTAATTTTTTTATTGTGATTATCTATTTTTTATCACCTTTATTGAATCATCACTTAAGAAGCAGACAAACCTACATTTATATAAAAGAAAACAAACCATGTTAAGATGTTCACAGTTATAAACAATATACATCACATATATTCTTTTATATAATTTTATACAATTGTCATGAATCCAATATTACATAAATTGATCAATCCCTCCATCCATCCACAATCACTTTTTTCCCATTTTTTGCACATGGGGATGGGGTGTCACTTCAGCAGTGACAATTAGAACCAAGGATTGCACCTCCAGGGGGCTACCCTGCCACGGTAGCTCTTCCACACCACACACTCATATACACAAACACACACACACACACACACACACACACACACACACACACACACACACACACACACACACACACACACACCTATGGCCAATTTAATGTGTCCAATCCACTTTCTGCATGTCTTTGGAATGTGGGAGGAAACTGGAGCACTCAAAGGAAACCCATGTGAACATAGGAAGGGCATGCAGACTCGGCACAGAAGGCACCCCAGCCAAGAATCAAATTGGGGAGCCTCTTGCTGTGAGGTGAAAATGCTATCCTTTGTGCCACTGTGCCGCCATGACAATGTTATCTGCTGTGCCACTGTGCTGTCTTCCCTTAAACCTGACTCCTCCTCCAAAACATTACTCTGCATGTATTATTCCCACATTTTTCATTTTTCTATGTAATTTGCTCCTACACTTTTTCTAAAGATCCCACTTCCAGTTCTTTTATCTTTGTTACAATATTTGATACTTCAAATACAGCTGATTTACACTTTGAGTTCCATTGTCTATTAACTGCCTTTTTTTGCAGCCACCAGAATTAAACTTAACAAGGCCTTACTGTACCTAGGCAATTCAGATCCTGTCTCCCAGTTAATAAAAATAAAACTAACGTCTTTCGGCTCTTCCTGGTTAGGGGTCGCCACAGCAGAACTCCCGTCCGCTAATGATTGGCAATGGATTTTTACGGTGCCGAGGTGCCAGCCATTCATGCAGGCATCTACCTGCATGTCTTTAAACATCACTCAACCATGGGGAGGACATGCAGACTCCACACAGAAGGCACTCCAGTCGAGAATCGAATCGGAGAATCTCTTGCTGTGAGGTGACAACGCTAACCGCTGCATCACCGCGGCCTCTCCCAGTTAATAAAAATAATAATAATAATTTCCTTAGTTACACCCATTTCCTCACCCACTATTTCTGACAGAGTACTCTTTAGTGAATTTTAAAGTCTGCCAACTCTTTACACTCCAAAACATGTTCCAAGTTACATCTTTCTTCCACACCACACCTCCAACATTTGGCATCTAACTGAGGAAAAATTCTTTGGAGTCTGCTTGGGGTGAAAAAGTACCTATGCAAAAACGTCCAAGCAAAAATCTATCTTCTAGACTTGCACATTTGGGAGCCATACATATGCCCTCCTATTGTTTCTTTATCCAAACTCTGTTTCCTAACCTTCTCTGATTGATTCCTAGGGTTATTGTGCAATGTATTATATGCCCTACTAATTGTCCTTATTTTAACAACTGATTCTGTTCTAGATTCAGCTAAAACCTACCAAAACAGGTATTTCACTTAGGATTTACCTACACTCTGATATCAACCTTTGATAGGAAAGACTGCCTGTAGCTGGTAGTACAAATGCTTTCTTAGCCACTCCCATTCTGTTACCTTTCCTTGTCTAGTTATTTGCTCCCGGTACCATCATTCCTTTGCCAGTTTTCTCCAGTAAATTCCAGCTCCCTCTTGGCCTATTCTATGTCCCCTAGTTTCAAATATCCTTGTTGGCAGAATCACCTTTTTCCATTCTCATTTTGGCTTAATTCTTAGAATACTTTCTGTTACTTTGGGAATATAATATTCGGTATGGTTGTTATTCTCTAAGGATCTGCATCCAACCTCCTGGTCTCTTCTTTATTGAATTCCTTCCCTGTGTTTCATCATCATCATCCCTTTCCACTTTGAATTATAGTTTTCTGCTTGTGTTATCTGTATGAGCCTTAATTGTGTAGCTGTAAAATATCCCCACATATCAGGTACTTGTAAACTGCGGTGGTGGTGCTGCGGTAGCGTTGTCGCCTCACAGTTAGACGTTGCCCATTCGATTCTCAGTTAGAACGTCTTCTGTGTGGCGACATGCATGAACAGGCATTCCTTCATCGAAGGTTGTGCGTTAGGCCTGGCAAGCCAGCACGTAAAACTCTACTGCCAATCATTAGCGGACCAGAGTTCCGCTGTGGCGACCCCTAACCGGGAAAAGCCGAAAGAAACAAACATATCAGGTCCTTGTAAACAACCTTGTTCTACTGGAAGGATCAACTTCTGTCACTTGGCCATTGCTCTCTTCCGTTCTCAGATACAATTCTTCACCCCCGTATTAAGTGCAGTCCAGGACTCCTCCTCTGCTTGATAAAAATATGCCTGACCTGTGTACAAAACAAAAAGAATAAAAACATTTTCATTGCTTGTTTCTTGCTATCCATGTACAAGACCTTCCATTTTCTCAGTTTTTATATTATCTTTTGCTTTGTCTATTCCCGTATATCTTTAGCTGCCTTAACAGAAAGAATTGTCGTGTAAGACCTTACGGTAACCTCAGCTGTCCTTTCCTTCCATGGTCCAGTATTCATAACAGTAGGGAGGTGGCTGCCTGCAGCACCAGACATCCGGCCAGTATACCAAAGTCTTAGGATATGAGGTACGTGCCAAGTTGCATTTCAGAGCCATAAATTGACATTGGCTATAAAAGCAACGTCTGCACATACCCAACCCAGAACTGACTGCTGCATACAGTAGTACCCCTGGGATACAAGAAGAAAATTAAGCTTTTCAGACCCACATATACCATCAGTCAAGCAGGTAAGTATATTATAAAGGTATGTAGCAGCTGTTGTGCTCTGTTTGGATGTAAGGAAGCAAGGGAAATCCCACACAAGAAAGGATAAACAAATGAAAGAGGGGGTAGGAGGGGGGACTAAATACTGCAACATGGAAGAGAAGGACATCTAAGATTATGGTAAGTTCTTACACAGCTATTCTATTTCCTTCTATTCTCATGGTGCAGTATTCATAACAGTAGGAAGAGTACCAAAGCTTTAAGTAGGAGCCTGGGAGGCAGGTTGGGAGGCAGGGTCAATGAGACCCTGTAAAATTGACCTTGCAAGCCCAGCTCTGGCTCTAGAAATCAAATCTAGTTTGTAATGCTTGGCACAAGTATGTACAGAAGACCATGTGGCCACCTCCAGAATGGAAGCATAGTCAACACCCCTAAAAAAGGCTGTTGAAGAATCAGCTGTCCTAGTAGAGTGAGCTCTTACATTGGAATTCAATTCCTTTCCATGAAAGGAATAGCAAAAAGAGATCGCCTTAGAAATCCATGAGGCAATTGCCTGTTCTGACACTGCCTTCCCCAAGACCCTAGGATGAAAGGAGACAAAAAGCTGGTCAGACTTTCTAATGGATTTGGTCTTGTCCAGGTAATACCTTAGTTGTCTATGAACATCCAAGGAATGCAAAGTTCTTTCTGAGGAGTTTTGAGGTTGAGGGAAGAAAACAGGTAGATTAATGGTCTGATTCAAGTAGAGCTCATTAACTACCTTATTCATGAAGAAGGATTGGTCCAGAGGCAGACCCTGTCTCTATGGAAGATAAGGTAAGGAGGAGTAGCCATAAGGGCTTGGATTTCTGAGACCCTCCTGGTGGATCTGAGTGCCACCAGCTGTACTGTTTTCCAAGTACATAGTTTAAGTGATGCTGAGTGAGCTGGTTCAAATGGAGGCAGTATGAGTTTTTCAAGGAAAAAATTAAGATCCCATGATGGAGGGGATAGGTCTATGAGGGGGTCTGATATGAAGAACCCCTTTTAAGAAGAGTTTTACATCTAACCTGGATGCCAAATGAGGTACCAAAGGAAGGCCGGCAGAGATGGCTGACAAATGCACTTTTACAGAAGAGTACGTCAGTCCTGAATGTAGACGCTCGCACAAGTAAGAAAGAAACATGAGTACTGGAACAAGAGAAGGGTCCTGTTTGTTCTTGAGACACCACCTGGAGAATATTTTCCATTTTGATACATAATTTCTCCTGGTACTAGGTTTCCTGGCCTCCTGCAGGACGAGTACGTCCTCTGAATACAGTTGTCTGAAGGGGATCAAAATTTTATCACCCATAGGGTCAGTTTGAGGTTGTGCACCTGAGAGTGGATGAGGGGACCCCCTGTCTTGTGTGAGTAGGTCATATTGGTGAGGTAACCTGTGGTGATTGCCCTTGGCTAATAGGCGTAATAGGGGAAACCAATGCTGTCTTGGCCAAAAGGGAGTCACCAGCAGAATTTTTTTTCCCCTCTGGATCTTCAGAAGGACTTTTTGAATCAGTGTGAAGGGGGGGGCATAAAGAGGCATCCCTGCCCAAGAAAAAGAGAAGGCTTCCACTTTCCAAACCTGTTCTGGGAGGAAGCAAACAGATCTGCCTGAGGAATACCCCATCTGTGAATAAGATCGAAGAACACCTCCCTGTGAAGCATCCATTCATGAGAGGGTGCTGAGGTTCTGCTGAGGATGTCCGCCATCACATTCTCTGCTGAATGAATGTGCACAGCTTGCAGGTGAATGTGTAGTTTTGCTGCTAGGGACCAAATCTGAAATGCCATAGTGCAAAGTGGATAGGACCTTGTCCCTCCCTGCTTGTTGATCTACCGTAGGACAGTCATATTGTCTGTGACTACCTCCAAGGTGCCTGGTAGGAAAATTTGTTGTAATGTATAAAGTGCAAAGAGAAGGGTCCTCAGTTCTTTGATATTGATGTGATCCCTTTGTCTCTGGGTGGACCACTCTCCCTGTACTTTGTTCTGGTTGTTGTTGATTTCCAAAACTGCTCCCCAATCCAGATCTGATGCATCTGTGTAGAGGTGTTGTCAGGGAGGAGGGATCTGCAAGGGTATTCCCTAAGGTTTATGGATGAAATCCACTATTTCAGCTCTTTTTGCAAGCATGAGAGAAGAGGGAGGGAAACAGCCAGGGGATGGGAGTGTTGGTTCCACAGATTCTTCAAGACCCATTGGAACTTTCTCATATGCAGCTTTGCAAAGGGAAGCATGGAAATCAAAGATGCCGTGTGGCCTAGTACCCTCAGAAATTCCCTGGCTGAGATGGTTTGAAGGGAAAGAAGAGTTTGGAATTAATGCGTGAGGGCTTCCACCTTCTTGCAGGGGATGAAGGCTGCCATCTTGTCTTTTCTTATTCTGCATCCTAAGAAGACAAGATCTTGGGTAGGTGTCATTTGTGACTTTTGTTGGTTCACTGTGAACCCTAGGTCTGCCAAGGTTTTGCACACCATGTGTAGGTGATGGTGAAGGGAGTGGCAGTCCTGGTGTAGGATTAACAGGTCATCTAGGCAGGGATATATTTGTATGTACTGCATTCTGCAGTGGGCAATAACTGGAGGTAGACACTTTGTGAATACTCTTGGAGCTGTAGAGAGCCCAAATGGCAATGCAGAAAAGTGACAATCTAAGGAGCATACTGAGAAGCCTAGGAATTTCCTGTAGCTGGGGTGAATGGGGATATGAAGGTAGGCATCTCTCAGATCCAGGGATACCATGAAGGCTTGGTTGGGGATAAGGGGTAAGATATTATGCAAGGTGAGCATTTTGAAGGTAGGCACCTTGAGAAATAGATTGAGGATAGACAAATCCAGAACTGGTCTCCAAGGACCATCCTTTCTTGGGACCAACAACATCCTGGAGTAAAATCCCTTGTTTGTCTGATCTGGGTGACTTTTCCTGTTGTGCCCTGAGCTAGAAGCTGATCCAAAATTGGAGGAAAGAGGTGAAGCTGGCTTGAATGGGGTTAAGGTGTCCCCTGGAAGGGGGGAACTGTCCACCAAGTCATAAAATAACCTTTTTGGATGATAGAAAGGACCCAAGCCTCTGAGGTGATTTCCCAATAGGAGGGTAGGGGAAAGGGTGAGGCAGAGGGACAAGGGGGTGGAAGTGGGTAAATTGGTTTGAGTCACAGTGGAGGAGCTATGTCAGGGTCAGGCTGCCTCTGAAAGGGAGTAGGGGTTGAGCTGGAGGAGGTCTAGGAGTGGTTTGCTTCCTAGTGTGTCTCCATTCTTTAGATTGTGGAGCAGTAGAGTGAGAAGACTGCCTCAGTACAAAACTGGTCCTTTGTGGGTAGTTCCTGTGGTATCAAGGAATGAGCAAGACTAGCAGATGTTTTAAATTTTACAACTCTTTGCCCTTTTCTTTGAGAGACTTAAGGAGCTCTGCTGAAACCTTGCCAAAAAGGGCCTTATTATCAATTGGTGCATCCAGTAATTTGGCTTGTACATCCATGAGTAGGGTCTGGAGTCTCACCCAGGCGTACCTCCTCTGGACAGAACCTGATGCTGCAGATTTGGATGATGCTTCTACAGCATCGTAACTACACTTGATGGATTGCCTGGTCACCTGAGAAGTGGTAGTGAGCAGTGTGGAAAGCTGAGACTTAGCAGGAAAATCTGGCACATCTGGCATTAATGCAGAGGCCTTGGACAGGGTATCTAGAACAAACCTAGTCATGTGTGTTTGATAATTAATAGCTCCAATGGCTAGTGTGGAAGAAGTATACATTTTCTTCCCCTGTCTATCCATGAATTTGCTATCCTTATCTCTTGGGAATAGAGAAGTGGAAGGCAGCTGTCTGGAGGATTTGTCTACTGACAAATCAATGACTGCTGTGTCTGCAGGAGGGTTGTTGAACAAGAACTGAGCATCCTGTGGACCTTGTAAAACCTATCATAATGTTTAGAAGCTGGGGGCTAAGAATTTGGGACCTGAGATGCAGCCTGAAAGGCATCATGAAAAGCTGGAAGTAGAGGAGGAACTGCAGATGGGGAAGGCTGATCAATCTGCAGAAGTTCAAAATACCTTTTTTTAGTCTCAGAAACATCTAAAACCTGCCATTTAAAATGCTCTCTCATATTTCTGAAGAAGAAATAAGGGATCTAGGGACCCAAGTAGATAGTCAGCTTTCCTTTGATAACCATGTTGCCAAAGTGGTTAGAAAATCATTCTATGTGACCCATCTGATCACGAAAGGGTTCACATCAAGATCTAAGGATGTAATGGTGCCCCTTCTACTCTTCCCTCATCAGACCCATTGTTGAGTAAAATGCACAAATTGGAATGTACCTGGCTAGACATCTCCAGCAGCTGGAGTGACCACAGAGGTACCTAACCAAGAGGATTACTGGCCTCAAACATTTGCCCTATGCAGCACGATTGAAAAAGCTAAGACTGTTCTCTGTTGCATACCGCTTTCTCAGAGGCGATCTCTGTCTAACGTACTGAGCCATGTCCAACCCAGAATTGTTGAACATGCTCCATCTTAGCAAAACCAATTCTACTTGAGCTACACGCTCTAGGGATATAAACCTCAACACAACAATGAATAGAACATGCTGGGGGGATAGATTCCCTTCGCAGAGACTTCCCTTACTATGGAACAGGGTCCCGATCTACATAATACAGAGCCCCTCATTATCACTCTTCAAGAAGAACCTTGATGAGTGGATGGGTAACAGAAAGTTCACACCGGGGATCACACCAACAGCACTACTAGATAGGAGCCAAGGGTACTAGCTGCTAGTACAAGGGTCTAGGGAACTACTAAAGGGGCGGTGAATACCGCACAACATGGCTGGGCTAATATATGCCTTCGGGCAGATAGCCCAGTACCAACCTATGAACCTATAAGTTTAATGGTGTCCTCAAAGGGGAATTATTCCCAGGAGAATCATGACTAATGGTGTCCTCCTCCTTAGGAGTAGCAAAGTCCTTGGGAGACTCAATTTGGAACAGTAAGTCAAGGATTCATCAGAAGAGAGGTCTTCCTCTGACTCCTCCATGGCCTGCACAGGCAATAGGGCTGGATGGGGCACCTGAGACCGAAGGGCCTTGAAGGCTCTGAACAAGTTCTGGGAAAATGTTTCCCATCCAGGTGCTGATTCTGTAGCTATGTGTTTTTCTTTTCGTTTCCTCTTAAGAGGAATAGTAGGAGTAGTCAGTTTTGGAGCCGATGCCAGGGTGGATGGAAAGGCGGCAGTAGGCCTCTCCAACGCAATGAGCCATGGTTCACCCTCGCCATCAGGCCCTGAGTGGACGTACTCTGGGTTTCAGCTGAACTGGCTTCCACCACAGTTCCCAGTTCCAGTGGTGAAACCATCGTCTGATGGGACCCTGAGCTAACATCTGCCTTGAAAGTGTCACCGGACTCCTAAGGTGCAGCATGGGTGTCAGGCCTAACTTTTTTTGCCCTTCTTCTAAGGCAGCTCCTTGGAGGTACCTACCCCACCCTCCATACCTAACACCAAATGTGGGAGTCTTTGGTTTTCTAAATATAACTTTAAAGCAGCCAAGTGGCTACACAATGTTTTAGGTACAAAGGACTGGAAGATGTCACAAGAGTTATAGTCATAACCTTCCCTTAAACAAAACAAACACTGATTGTGCATGTTTTTATGCAGAATTTGTCTTCCACAAGCACACTTTCCCTTCCTAGCTGACATGTACATCTGGAAAGCAAGAAGGAATATAAACAAAAAACCCAAAAGGATACTTATCTGTAGCGGACAGCCGAAGTTAAACGAGCAAATGGATTCCCAGAGCTGGCAATCAGAGGTCTGTAGATCACTGCAGCAGAAACGTACTGCGTTGGGTACGTGCAGACATCACTTTTATTGCTGATGTCAATTTTTGGCTTTGACATGCAATGTCGCACGTACCCCTTATCCTAAGACTTTGGTATACTGGCCGGATGTCCGGTGCTGCAGGCAGCTACCTCCCTACTGTTATGAATACTGCAACATAAGAACAGAAGGACATTCATTTTAACCTACACTCCTAAATACTTCACTTTATCATGTCCCCATAAGTATGGGTAGTGCTGAACCAATTCATGTGTGGGTATATAGTTTACAGCTATAGTCTTTGTTTTGTATTCATTCATTTTATATCCTGAAAAGACATGAAACTGTCTCATAATGTTCCACAACACTGACATGTTCTTTTTTGGTTTTATCAGACACAAATAATATTGTCTGCAAATAAAGCTAATTTTTTTTGATTGCCATAACAACTATATCCTTGAATTTCTGAGTCCCTTCTTTTCTTTGCCAATGGCTCTAAGTATAACACAAATAACAAAGGGGAAAGAGTACACCCCTACCTGTTTCTCCTATTCAGACACAACTTCTCAGAGAGAAATACTCAAACTTTAATTTTGCCTCCAATCCTCCTAATTAACCTTATTATTGCATCAGGGAATGCAACTGCTTCCATTGCCCTACTCATAAAATTCCAGCTTACTCTGTCAAGCACTTTGCATCAAGACCCACCAAGACGGAGGTATTTTTGTGTATTCTGCTTCCCTCAGGATTGTATTTGTTCTATTAATGTTGACAAATGTTTGCATCCACTCCACAAAACCACACTGATCCATAGCCATTAATTTTGGCAAGACCTTTAACATTCTTTTAGCTATTATAGACATAAAGACTTTGTAATCATGATTTAAAATTGAAATGGGTCCATATGAAGCTGGGTCTGATGCATTTTTAGGTATTACAGCCACCACAGCTTTCTTTTAGGATGTTGGACTTTCCCCCTCCTTTTAAAATACTGTTAAAACATTACAGGTTTTTATCACGTTCTTCCTATCTTTCAAACTTCCACAGGAATAGGAAACTTTCCTGCAGATTGATTATGCATCACCCTTTTTATTTCATCTCCTATCTTAACTGTTAATTGAGCCTCATCTACCTTTAATCTTGGCATACCTAAGTCTTCCATACATATTTCCATTTGTACTTTTTTTTATTTCCACATTTCTCTGCTTTACACAAATGTTTCATAAAATTTCCAAAATATCTTTAATACCTCTACAGGACCTTTGGTTATTTTTTCATGTTATAGGATTCCTAAGTCTGGCAGCAACCCTTTTTACTTTCTTAGATAAGTCATTGTGCTCTGTAGTTCTCATTAAAAAAAAACACAACAGCGATCTTTCTAAAGTAATGCGTATTATCCAGATACTCCCATATTTTCTCTCTAGTACTCTGCAATTGCACCTCTTCTTGTTCTGTGAGATCCACTTATTTCTGCAGTATTTTAACCTTTGTCAGCCCCTCTAAATAATTCTTGTTTACTTCTTAACTATATATCTTTCTCTTTTATTTCTATCCTATTTTTAAACTTTTTTATTTTATCCCACTCACTAGCTACAACTTCTAAAGTAATGTCTATCTTCCCTATTAACACTCAGTTTTCACTACCAATTCCTTCATTCCTTTATTAACAATTCCTTCATTCCTTTTTTAACAAGAATGCATGGATTGTGCTATCCCAAGCAAAACCAAGACTCACTCCTCCAAGAAAAGGAAACCAGTCTGGTGGACCCCTGCCATAAACAAGCTATACAATAGAAGGAGGAAACTAGTACAGAAAAGAGTAAAATCCCAAGAAGGGAAGACATCCCTGATCAGTATCAGCAAGAAACTAAGATCCCTCATAAAATCATCCAAGGCTATCTTCGAAAGAAAAATTGCCAAGGACTCCAAAGATAACCACAAGGCATTCATTAGCTATGTCAAGAATCTAAGTGGCAATTCTCAGATCTGCTCAGAGTTAGTGCAGAATGGCACAAAATACACTGAACCGACCAATATCGCCAACATCCTGGCAGACAGGTTTAGTGCAAACTTCACCTTCTCTCACCCCCAAAAGGGCCCATAACCATACCAGAAGAATGTAGTGCCCCTGAAATCACAGACACTCGGGATAAAACAGCCCTCTTCAAAGCCAAAAGCACAGCGTCATGGATGATGTCCCAGGCTGCATCCTACATGAGCTCAAAGATAAACTAACCCCTCACCTAAACACACTGTTCAAACTCAGCCTCTCCACAGGCTATGTGCCCATAGAGTGACGCACATCAACGGTTATTCTGCTCCACAAAGGTGGAGCCACAACAGACCCTGGGAACTATTGCCCTATAAGCCTGACTAGCTTGGTCTGCAAGGCTATGGAGCACATCATCATGGATCTCATAAACAGAGACATTGGGAACCTCCAAACACTGGACTCTACCCAGTTCGGCTTTGTTAAGGGCAGGTCATGCCTCCTAAACCTGGTGGACTTCTTTGAGAGAGGTTACCAAGGCTATAGATGAGGGAAAGGTGGTCCACACAGCCTACCTAGACCTCACAAAGGCCTTTGACACCATTCCCCATTCAGATATTATAGACAAGCTCACCAGGCTGAACATAAACCCCTATGTCACAAGATGAGTTGCCAACTGCCTAATGGACAGAACCCACATGGTAAGAGTTGTGGGAGCTAGGTCTGACTCTAAACTGGTTACAAGGGGCATTCCCCAGGGCTCAGTCCTAGGACCCCTCCTGTTCAGCATATACTTCTCAGAGGTACAGGCAAGCACAGAAGGACTATGGCTGACCAAGTTCGCAGATGACTGCAAACTAGGGGCTATAACTGGACTCTCCGGCAGACACAGACATTCTCCAAAAGGGTCTCACTGAGACAAATACCTGGTGTCAAAACCATGGCCTCAAGCTAAATGCCAAAAAGTGCATAGTCATCCCCTTTGAATAAAACAAAGTATCCACAAACTACCACATAGGTGGTAGCCCCCTAAATATGGAAGACGTAATAAGGGATCTGGGGACCCAAGTAGATAGTAACCTCTTCTTTGATAATCACATTGCCAAAGTAGTTAGAAAATCCTTCTATGTGGCCCACCTAATCACAAAAGGGTTTGCATCCAGATCAAAAGAGGTCATTGTGCCCCTCTATGCATCACTCATCAGACCCATCATAGAGTACAACGCCCCATTTGGGATGTACCTTACAAGACACCTGCAACAGCTGCAAAGACCACAGAAGTACCTCACCAAGAGGATCACTGGCCTCAAACAGATGCCCTATGCAGCTCGACTGAAGAAACTCCAGCTGTACTCGGTTGCATACCACCTACTCAGAGGTGATCTCTGCCTAACATACAAGGCCATGTCTGACCCAGAATTGATGGACATGCTCCACCTAAAGAAAACCATATCCTCTCAAGCCACATGCTCTAGGGATCTAAACCTCACCACAACAATAAATAGGACATGCTGGAGGGATAGATTCCTGTCCCAGAGACTTCCCATGCTCTGGAACAAGATTCCAATCTACATTAGGCAGAGCGCCTAGCTAACCCTCTTCAAGAGAAACCTTGACAAGTGGATGGGAAACAGAAAGTTTACCCCGGGGATCACTTCAATGGCTCTGCTGGACAGAGGCACAGGGAACTAATCTAAAAGGGTGGTGAAAGCCAACACATTCCAGCTAGGCTTATAAATGCCTTCAGGCAGATAGCCTAGTACCTACCTATGAACAGGTGGGTGGGGACATGCTGTTACTTCATTTGAACTTCATTACCCTGCATTTTTATTTTAGTTGTTATTGGTTCATGATCCGAAATTGTTCTTGGATGTGTGTTGAAGCTTTCAGTTAAATGCACATGTTCCTGTGAAATATTATTGCTGTCTAGCCTAACTCAGTTATTGTACGTTGTGGAATATGTAAATTTAAAAGTTTCTACTACTGAATTCACATTTTCCATACCACGTTTTCATAAATTCCTTCAGAAATATAGCCTTGTCTGTTATGATTTCCCTTCTAAGTCCCCCAGATACATCTTCATTTTTGAAAATCACATTTCAGTCCCTACCTGTAAGTAATATTTCCTGCTGAAAGCAGATTTATCCCAAAATGTTCTTAAGCTCCATAATAGCAGTTGTAGGTGGAATATAAATAAATGCCAGTATAATCCTTTTTGCAACCCTCAGCATTGGGGGTTGGCATAATGGTTAAGGTTTCTACTTCAAAGACACAAGGTACAGGATTTGATTCTCATCTTTAAGGGAAATTGGATAGGCTTAAAATGGCCCACATAGCAACTAGCGTAGTACTTACCTATGAACACTTTTCCCTTGCTAGTAGCCCCATACTACCACAAATCTACCATTACTATATTTTTCCTCTCCAATAGTGATAGAAGAATTAGAATAAGTACTCTCTGTTTCCATCCTGAAAACCTTTCTTTAACAAATTCACATGCACACTTCTTTCCAAAAGTGTCTCCTGTAGAATTGCTATTTATAGACTACATTTCTTAATATAATTCAGTACTCATACCCTTTTGTCTATATTTATGAAGCAATTCATGTTCCAATATGCTTAATGTAGCCATTATGGTAAATTATTATTTCCACCTAGTATATATGACAGATTTTTAAAATGACAGCTTTTTGTGGTACATGTATCCACTAATGTTTAAAAGGTTGAGTGTTTCTTATCATCTCCATTTGAACCTATGCCACATTTTGCAAGACACTGTTTTAATGAAAACCCTCAGACAAAAAAAAACACACTCCCATAACCCATTAAATTAAAACAAATACACAAAACTATGTACATCTTCAAATAATGACATTTAACCCTCAAGATGCAAGAATATATGTCCCCAATTGATAGCTGCATCCGGACATATTAAATAACCTAACATTAAGGTTATCTATGCTAAAGTTCATATTACATCCTGTGCTCCTACATACTATGTGTTATCTGTTTTTGTCTTATTTTTATTCCCATCCTAACTGTGAAAAACATTAACTTTTAGCCTTAAAAAAGTTCACAGCTGTCATTAAATAAAACTATAATATTCACTGTTCTAGTAGATGCGTTAAAGTATTTAGTTAGCAGAAAAGCTCTCTCATTCACTTCCTATAATTTCTAACTTTATTTTTTTACCAAGTTGCTTGTCCTTGTACCATTTAATTTTACATTTCTGTCAATAAAAAATGACCAGACCTCCTAGTTTATTGCCTTCATCTTTAGTGAGTTTCTTACCATGGAATATATTTTTCAACTAACACTGAACATTTATTTGCTAAAGGAAAACTATTGATTAAGTTGAAATCTCTCTTGTCAATAGATAAAGCCAAGGGCATTAATCCTGACATCCACCTAAGCAACAGTAAAATAAAACATTTCAACTCTACATATATTATAGTCAGTGAACTTTTACACCCATCCCCACCCCCAACAGCACAAGCTTATAGCCTATTAACAGCTTTCATCCAGTCTTTCTTCTCTTTTTACATTGTAATAACTGCAATTCTTAAAACTAAGAAAGAAAAGTACTTGTTTACTTTAGTAAATTTATCACATACAGGCACTAATAATGTTTTACTATACATGCATCATGAACTGTTTTATACAAATACTGTTAAGAAAAAAAATTGTTTACTTACAGTTGTTCTCTTTTTTTTTTTTTTTTCATTTTAGCATCCTTCACCATTAATGAGTTTATGCCTGACAGTACCCGCACAAGTTTTTCAAAGTCAACAAAAATCCAGTCTTTCTCAGCCTCTTCTTTTTGTAAATACCTATTTTACAAATTTGATGATTTATAGTCTGACATTTGTTCACTAATGTCAGTCTTGCTGACATTCTTCCTGTTCACCTGCATCTCCCAACCCCAGACTCCGGTTCAGTTCCAAGGTACTCCTTCTTGACAACTCCTGTGCTGTTTTGCTTTGTTTCTTTCTGTCAAGTATTTTCCATTAGAACATTAGAAAAGGTTTCACTGGCAAAGTCTCTCAATTAATGTTATTTTCAGAAGAACGAGAAGCAAAGTCCTCCTCTGTTTGATGGCAAAACTTTTGTATGTTCTCCTTACCCTGTTCTGCATCAAAAAATGATTCTGATCTTCCAGGAGAAGCTTGATACAGCAGCTTGAAACTCACACCTGCTTCTCGACATTCCCTGATTGCTAAGATGAATCTGCTTCTCTTCTGCCTAGAGTACAGTGAATAATCATTTTCCACAAACACTGTACTGTCTCCAATTTTATTTTTGCCACGATCAACTTTCTGATAGGTCTTTGCTTTCTTATGGCCAGCTTTGAAGCATACACATGACAAGCCCTTTCAGTTAACAAATTCTGCTGTGGAATACCGGTCCAGTTACTTATTCGTGCTTTCATAAAATTAATACAGTCTGTTCCTTCTGTTATCTCTGGTACAGCAGAAACTCTGTGGTATTCTGTGAGTGCTCTGTCCTCTAACTCTAGCAATTTTTGGAGCAGTTCTTCTTGAGCAGTCTCATACTCAGCCAGCCTTTTCTTCATTTTGACCACTGATTTTTGTAGTTTAATCAGTTCATCTGAATAGCTGTTTAAAGCTTCTTCCATTTTCTCCAGCCTCTTATTTGAGTTGATATACTCCAATGTTTAATTAATTTTAATCAGCTGTGAGCACATTTGACTTTTTTCACTAAATTACTGCAATCCATCTCTTGTATACAAGTTGGGGCTTGAACTGCTTTTTGCTGAACAGCTGCAGGATTCTTCCCAGTCAATGTTTTATCTTCACTTTTTCTAGTTGATTTTCTTTCAAGCTTTGTAAATATCTTTTTGCTGGCATCCAAGCAGTGTACTTGCTACTGAAACAAGTAGAATTACTGGCCTTTATTTGTCATTTTCTTTTTTCACACTTGTAGAGCTGAAAATTGAGCTGTTGATCAGTGTGCAGCCATCTTGGAAATCTTGCCTTCATTAGTTTTAATCAAGAAAAGACCCAAAATGTCTGTGTTCCACAATACCAAAATATAATTTTCTTGATTTATCAAGTACAAAATAACATCTGCAAATAAGCTTCACTCTGAGAGTACCATATGAGTTATATGTTTGAATTTGTGAGTCCCTTGTCTTTCATGTCACTGGCTCTAAATGTAAAGCAAATAAAACAGAAAGAAAACACCCCTGCCTGGTTCCTCCATTCAAATACAGCTTATCAGGCAGAAACACACTTTACTTTTTGCTTCCAACCCCTCATATATCCTCCTAAGTAACCTCATTTTTGTATCAGGGAATACAAATGTTTCCATTACCTTACTCCTAAAATTCCAGCTGACTCTATCAAATGCTTTCTCTGCACTGAGACCCACCAATAATAGTGGTGCCTTACACTCTGCTAAAAATGTTTGCCTTCTCAACACAAAACTGGTTCTAAAGGGGTTTTGCCCTCTTTGGGTAATGCAGGCACTACATATTTCTTTCAAGATAATGGTACTTCCCCAACTTCTAAAATGCTGTCAAACAAAACCTTCTAAATCTTTATTACTTCAGCCCTTTCCAACTTCCACAGGAATACCATCTGTCACTTGAGACTTTCTTGATTAATTAATTGTGCATCCCTCATTCTTATCTCATCTGTTCCTAATTTAGCTAATACTGAGACTTCTCTTCCTCTGACCTTGCCATAATTAGGTCTTCCACTAATATATCTATTTGTACTTTATAAAAATGTTCATAAAGTTTATCTAATGTGTCTATAGGATCTCTGGTTATTTTTCTTGTTATAGGCTCCTTAAGACTGTTGACAACCCTTTCTACTTTTCGTTAAACATTTTTGTGTTCTGCAGTTCTCAGAAACAGCTGCTTAACAGCAACCTTTCTACATTCAAGCTTACTAAAGAAATTCCCTTATTTTCCTTTTAGCCCTTTGCAGTTACTCCTCTTCATGTTCTGTGAGAGGCCCTTTATTCTGCAGTACTTTAACTTTTATTCACCCCACTAAATAACTCCTAGTACTTCTTTCCCATCTCTTTTATTTCTACTCTGTCTTTAAATTCCATTTTCATTTTATTCTATTCACTAGTTATCTATTTTCAAGAAATGTACAGATTTTTTTTAATAAGTCTAAAATCATTTCCACCACCCATTTCTTAAATTCCCCTCTTTGTATCCATATGTAAGAAAGTACCAATATATCAGTTTAACATCACTACCTTAGTTTTTAAAAATGCATTTTCTGACATAGTTGATGCATGTCAAAGATTTCAAGTATTTCAATTAAATATATATGCTGTTGTGAAATATAATTTATTTTCAGCCGAGACAACTTATTGTACCTTGAGAATAATATGTAAATTTTGTAATTTACATCATCTACACCAAACATTTCTTCAGAAGTCTACCCTCTCTTGTTTTTTCCCTTCTAGGTCCCCTGATGTATCCTCATTATTGCAAGTCAAGTTCCAGTTCCCACACACAAAAAAATATTCCCAGCTGAAAGCTGATTATTTCTCCCAATATTCAGTTAAGCTCTATAACAGTTTAAAGTGGAACATAAATATATGCCAGCATAATTTTCCTCACCTACCAGTAACCCCTTACAGATCACAAACTGTCATTGACTTTTATTTCCTCTTCTATTATTATTATTGAAGCCCTCTACTAATCAATATTATGCATCTTCTCCTTTGTCCCTGACATTCTACTGAATGTCTACCCTACAATCATTTCTTTGTCAAATTCAGTTTCATTTCTATCCAAATATGTCTCCTGCAAATATTGTTATCTGCATCCTAAGTTGTTAATCTGCATCCAGAGTTCTTAATATATATGTCTGCTTTTTTTGTCTATAGCTGTAAGGCCATTTATGTTCCATGATAATATGGACATAGTAGCCATCCTGATAAAAAGTTATTTTCACATACTATACATGACAGTTATTTTGAAAGTGTATTTCCTTTAGCTTACAAGCACTCACTAATGTATGGCAGGCTGAACTCTTAAATAGCCTGTCATCTCCATTTGAACTTGTCATGTTTTTCAGAACTTTACTTCCGTGACAAAGTAACTAAATAGATTTTCAGAATCCCCAGTTTACAACAGACTCACAAATCTAAGTACACTTTCTAAAAAAAATGAAGTTTACCCCTCCATATCTGTGCAGTTGCCCTGAATCAACAACTGCACCTGCAGACATTACCGATTCTAAAATTAAGGTTACCCATGCTAAAGCACGTGTTAGAGCCTGTGTTCCAACTTACACTTACTGTCTTTTCTTACTTATAATCCCTTCTCAGATGTGAAAAACAGTTTGCATGCTTTCAGTAAACATTACCTTTTACGTGTAAGAAAAGGAGCCCTGCCTACCTTTAAATAAACTAAACTATGCACAGTTATATTAAGTCATTAAATTATTAGGGCTGCTGGGATGGCAAATCTATTAATATATTTCTTCACTTCACATAATTTCAAATTTCATTTATTTTTCACTGAACTGTTGGACATTGTACCATTAAATGTTAATTAGACTGTGGTGAGAGAGAGATGTAGGAAGTATAGAGTATGCAGAGGTCTAATGATGAACTGCTTGCATCTGCAGGCAGCCCATCTCCAAGTAAAAGCAAGTAGGCAATAAGAAAATAAATGACTAGTGACTTTGCAGATGAGTGAAATCTTTTTAAATCTCACTCAAAACACACTATACAGAGGGGACTTTCAAATATGTCTGCACATGGATTAACAGCTTAATTTCAGCTCTCTCAGTGTGAAAACTGAAACTGAGAAAATGAGTGCCAATGAAACTGTTATGTGGGTAACATTCAGTTACTGGCTAGTCAGTACACTACCTGAATGTCAGCAAGTAATACATTTGGAGAACCTGAAAGAAAGTCAACCAGAAAAGGTGAAGAGAAAACATTGGTTGGGAAAGGTTCTGCAGCTGTTTAGCAAAAAGGAGTCCAAGCTTCAATTTTGTTTCAAGAGTTGACTTCCAGCAATTTAGATGAAAAAATAAATCAAATGTGCACAGATTAAAATAAATGAAACATTGAAGGACTAGATCAACTTAAAATAACAAACAGTTAGAAAATATAAGTTTTAGCGATGCAGATGAACTAATAAGGCTGCAAAATTCAGAGGCTGAAATAAAAAAAAAAAAAGACTGACCGAGTATAAGGCTTTTCAAGAACAGTGGTTTAAAAAAAATAGTAGCATTAAAAACAGTGCACAATGAAAATCTGAGTTTTTCTGCTGTACAAGAGAAATTGGAAGGAACAGATTGTATAATTTTATGAAAGCAGAAAATAACTCTGTTGGTTTCCGTAACATAATTTAACTGTGAATGAACACAGAGTGTATGTTCCAAACCTAGCCATGAGAAAGCAGACAAGACCTAAGTTACTAAAGAAGTAATCATACCAACAGAGAGGCCTGATCCTGACAAAACTGTGGTAGAATGGGAAAAGTATTAAAACTTTAAGACAACAGAGTGTTTGTGGAAAATAATTATCCGTTGTACACCAGCAGAAGAAAAGCAAATTCATCCCAGAAATCAATTCATATCGAGAGGCAGGTGTGAGATTCAGGCTTCTGTATCCTGATGTCTTCAGAGTATTTTTCCTAGAAGGCCAAAGACATTTTTCTACAGAATAGTTTAAGGAGGAAATTGAAAAAAATTATAACAAAACATGAGCCAGAAAGAAAAAGGAGACTGTGCTTTTCATTTTTTCTGACAATAAAGCTGATAGAGAGACTTTGTCAGTGAAACATTTTCCAATATTCCAAAAGGAAAATGTTTTTGAGAGAAAAGCACAGGAATTGATTAGAAGAACCAGAAGTATTTTAGACTTGAACCAGTGTCTAGAGTTAGAGATGAGCAGGAAGAAATATTGAATAAATATGAGATTATAAAGCAGCGATGACAATTGTGAAATATGAATTTGCAAATAATAGTGACTGAGAAAAGAATGTTTTTTGCTGACTTTGTTCAACTTGTGGGTGGATTGTAAAGCATATACACCACATTATGTCTTTAATGTTGAGAAGGACACTATGGGGAACATGAACTATATGCACAAAATGTTGTTCTTCTTGGTATTTGTATAAAAAAAATCAATATGTAAATTGTATGTTATATTGTAAAGCAGTTTTTCATAGTCTGCAGTCAGTTATTTGAAATGTGGTGGGAGTCTTCTCACAAACTGCTGTATGTGTTAAAGAAAGTAAACAAGTACCTTTTTGAATTCTGAGAAATATAGGTGTTAAACTATAACAATAAAAGAAAGACTGAACAGAAACAAGTAATGTTGTGATATTGGGCTGCTGGAGTGAGAATATGATGTAAAAGTGTACTGATTATATTACATACAGAATTAAGATAATTTCCCTTGTTTTGCAAGAGTGGGTGTCTAGTTACTGTTGTTGGTGTAAGCTATAAATATTTTTTAAGCAAACAGGCTTGAAAAATTATGAAAGCCATGAAATATGATAACCTTCATGAAGCTACAAAGATACTTGCTTGTTTTTCTATTAGCAAATGTTCTCAATATGAAACAAGATGTCTACAGCTGAAGGCAGTAAGGTAGGGGAATTCCATACACTGTATTCTGACTAAAATGTTGAAACATTCCTTCATGCATCTGCAAGTTGTTAGCTGTTTTTTTTTCCTCATTGCTATTTTTGCATGGAGACAAGCTGTTTGTACGTGCAAGCAAATAATCTTGAGAGTTCTGAGCATGGTTTGCTGAGGAAAATTTAAACGTACAATGCCAAGTGGTTCAGTGAAAAATAATGTTTGAAATTAATGGACGTGAATAAGAGACAGCCTACCCAGCAGCCTTAATACTTTAATGCATCTAACATAACAGTGCATAATTCAGTTTTAAAGGTAGCCAGTGCATTTTTCTTAGTAATTAAAGTTATTGTGTTCTGTTTTTTCACATTTGGGAGGGTAATAGAGATAAGAAAAGAACAGACCACAAACATTGTAGGTGGGAACATGTAGGCTGTAAAATGTGCTTAAGCATGGGTAACCTTAACTTTAGATTAGGTTATTGAGATAAGTACAAAAAAAGATCACCCTGCCAAGCATTAGTGTGTGCATGTAAGACAAAAGTTGGAAATACAAACACACAAAATTGTTATGTGTATTAAGTGGGAGCAATAGCTTTTTATAACAATGGCTACACTATTCATATCATGGAACAAAATATCAAATTATGTTAAAGAAATGCAGAGTGCAAATAGCAACACTGAAGGAGAGACAGTTGGAATGAAATGAGTATGTGAATTTGAACAAGAAAGGATTTCAGGATGGATATCCAGCAGAATATAAGGGACAAAGGAAAGGGGGAGTAATAATATTGATCACTACAGGAGCTTCAATAGTGACAGATAGGAAAACAAAAGACAATAATTGTAGTTTTGTGGTACTAAGGGCCTACCTGCAAAGAAGGCAAATTATGCTGGCATGTATTTATATTCCACCAAAAACTGCTACTATACACATAGAGCTTAAAAATGTTTGGGAGGAATAATCATCTTTTAGCAGGAAGTATTATTCACAGGTGGGGATTGGAATTTGATTTACAATAGTGATGATGTATCATGGGGTCCTAGAAAGCAAAATATAAAAAAAACAGGGTGGATTTCTAATGAAATTTATGAAAATATTTGATACTGAAGATGTGAATTCAGTAGCAGTGACTGACAAAATTTACACATTATTCCCCAAGGTACAATAACTGGACTAGACAGGACAGAAATTGTATTTCACTCTAATGTGCATTTAAGTGAAAGTTTCAGCATACATCCAATAACTATTTCAGATTATGCACAGATAAAAACTAAAAAAAAAGTGCACAGTAATGAAGTAAAAATGAGACACTGATGTTTTCCCACCTACCTGTTAAAAGGGAGGAATTTAATGAATGGTTAGTAGAAATAATTTGACAGTTATTAGGGAAGACAGAAATTTCTTCAGAAGGAATAACTAATGAGTGAGATAAAATGAAAAAGGTATGTACAAATAGAGTAGAGATAAAAGAGACAGAGACGTGGTTAAGAAGTAATATGAATTATTTAGAGGTGCTGACAAATAATGAAGTGTTGCAGAATAAGGGGAATCTCACAGAACAAGAGGAGGAGAAACTGTAGAGTGCTACAAAGAAAAATAAGTATTTGGATAATATGCATAAGTGTAGAAAGATTAATATTAAGCAACTATTTCTGATGATTTCACATCACAAAAACTTTTAGCAAAGAGACTTAGGAAACAGAAAGTAAGAAAGGATTATCACCAAAGATAGGAAGTCTGTAACAATAAAAATAACAAGAGATCCTAAAGGGGTATTAGCAATATTTCAGAAACTTTATGAAAATTTGTTTTACGCAAATGAATGTGGAAACTAAGAAAGAGCACAAATGGACATATTTATTGAAGACTTAACTATGCTAGAGGAAGATGAGGCTCAACAACTAATAGTTAAGATATGAGAAGATGAGATAAAAGAAGTTATGTACTCACCATAATGTCCCATCTGTGTTGTCCATTTTCATTCTTCCTCAACAGTTGGGTTTGGATCAGACTCTGCTGTTTCTATAGCTTGTGGTAACCATAACAAGCTTTTCCTGTACCCATAATGCACCAACCCCTAATATACCTCAGATCTTGTTTGCTAGATTAGAACAAGTAAGAAATATTACTATAAATTTCTGGTTATAGAAAGCCATTGTCCAGAAATCAATGGAAGGACCAGAGGTGTCCTTATAAACTCTAGTTCTTCCAAAAATCATGTGTTAAATGGGTGAGGGTTGGTGGGAGGGAATTTGAGGAAGAATGAAAATGGACAAAACAGATGGAACATTATGGTGAGTATATACCTTCTTTATCTGATGTTGCCAATTTTCATTTATTCCTCAACAGTTGGGATAGAGTCCCGAGCTAGCTGAAATCCCAGTTGGACTCTAAGGAAGGATATTCCTGAGCACAGTTGAGCCAAAGGCTGCTCTTCCCCTTGAGACCAGATTTAGTTTTTAATGAGTAATAAAGGTATGAGGGTTAGCCCAAGTTGCAGATGCACATACATTGTCCATGGAATGCCTAGGTAAAAACACTGACGAAGTTGTCATAGATCTGAAGGTTTTGGTAATGAGATACCCAATCTACTGCAGATAAAAGATATATTGTCCATAAGCCATCTTGCCAAAGTTACTCTTGTAAGTGATTTACCTAATTTGAAATGCACAAAGGAGACAAATAGGTGAACAGATTTTCTAACTTCTTCTGTAATACATAAGTGGAAACGTAACTCGTCTATGAACATATAACAAGTGCAACATGTATTATCCTTTGTTTTCAAGTTTTGGAAAGAAGACAGGCAGATTAATGGACTGATTAATGTATGATTCTGACACCATGTTAGGATGGAAATAAGGGCTGGTTCATAATGTTACTATATCCCCATGAGAAATCAAGTAGGGAGGTTTAGAGGACAATGCTTGAAGTTCAGAAATTCTTCTAGCATAGGTAATGACCACTAGAAAGATAGTTTTCCAGGTTAGAAATTCAAGATCACATTTTGCTGCTGGTTCAAAGGGGGAATATATTAAGACCTGCAGTACTAAATTTAAGTCCCATGGTGGAGCAGGGGCTCAACAGAAGAGTGCCTTTCAAAAAGGCCTTACAAAGCTTAGATGAAGCCAGGAAAAAATTCTGTGATCCAATATGGAAGTTAGAGATTGCTGCCAACTGAACTCTAATGGTTAAGGAGCTAGCTCCTTCACTGAAAATTTTTGCCAAAAATTCAAGGACACTTTGTACAGGGGCTGAAAAAGGGTCAACATGTTTCTGATGCACTCAAAAACAAACCTTTTCCATTTACTTCTGTAAAGTTTCCTTGTAGAAACTTTATGGGAAGATAAAAGTATTTGATGAACAGTGGAAGAGACCATAGGTTGTCTGGTTATTAAAGGTAGTGGGGAAATCATGCTGCCAGCTTTAGGTTTGAGATATCCAGATGAATCATACCCATTGGGTGAGACAGAAGGTCTGGAACCAAACCCACAGTCCAAGGTGGGTAAAGAAGATGAGGCCAAAGAAAGGTAAACCAAATCTGTTGAGGCCAGTAAGGTGCAATGAGGATGACTCTGCTCTTCAACCTGGCAACTTTCTGGAAGTTGAGGGATAAGCATAGAGGAGACTGGGAGGCTAGATGTGGAGCAGAGCATCCCTCGATGAGTCCCCTGCTGGGAGGATGAGGGCAAAGAAGCTGCTGCACTTGTTTTTTGGGGAGAAGCAAAAAGATTGTAGCAAGGATGGCCCTACTGACAGAAAATCATTTCTACCACTTTCCTGTTGAGGAACCACTCATGAGGTAGTAAAATGGACCTACTCAGCTTGTTTGTTATCATGCTGGACTTCCCTGGTATATGCATTGCTATCAGAAAGCAGTTGGAAGAGATCACCCCCTGCCACACTTTCAGGGCTTCTCAGCACAAGGGTAAGACCTGGTTCCATCTTATTTGTTTATGTACCAGACTACCAACATGTTGTCTGTCTGAACTGCAACCATCCCTGAAGGGAGACACTCTTGAAATGCTTGCAACGTGAAGAAAACTGCTCTCATTTCTAGGACTTTAATAAGACATTTGGCCTCTTCAGGGGACCAAGAGCCTTAGACTGTTTTTCCAATCTGAAACAGGTACTGTTTTCTATTATACTTTAAATGTTAAAGTTAATATAAATTCAAGTGCATTTAACTCAATCACTCAAATATATTAAACAAAATTTAAATATTACTTCATTTTTCACTATTTATCCATCTAATATATTCATTTTCTTAAACAGATTAATCAACACATAGCAAAGTTCTCAATATTTTTATGTTTGTTTTCTTCTCTCTTACATATAAAGTCTTCATTAACATGTAATGTTACTGTTTAGTTCATGGTTGTATTCCTTAATAGATATAGTAAGTCCTGTTGTAAACTTTGTTATCAGTTATATCTCTGACTACATATCTTTCTAAGGGACAAAAGTGTTCTTGTTTAAGACAAAAGCAGAGATGGGCGGGAATGTGTCACGATTGATACGAAGTGTTTCAGTATGGAATTATCATAAGACTAGTTTAAATAGTCTTAAAACTGTTTTGCTTTGGTTCATTTGCCTATATTGATGTAGAATAGTGCAGAATTTGCTCTGTGTGGTGTTTTGTGGCTTCAAGCGAATATGCTGTGGTTCTGGACATCCGGAGTTGAGTGACAGTTCTGCTGATGTTTGAATGTCCTATTATTCTCTGCCCTGTGATAGTGTATATCATAGCATGCTTAAAATGCATTTTTTGTAATGTGAAATCTATAGAGCAGGCTAGAGCAGTCATGTGAACAGTAGATAATCTTGCCAGAATAAAAAAAAAAAAAAACACATACCCTTTCCCGCTTGGTTCTCGAGACAGCCTTACAGTCACGAATAGTATTAGAAGCACAAGCTCCTTATATTGTTGTTGTTTTTGACATTTTTGCTTATGTGCATCATCCTCTGGCTCTATCTAACTGATGCTCATCCAGGAAACATGCTTGTTTCATTTTTAAAATAACATGACCATTATTCATACACCTACGTCCACAAGACATTCCTCGGTGCTTTTCCGTTGTTGGGGCAATGGTTTAGTTGTGGCACTGAAAATTGTCAGGAGCCGCATTGCTTTTCTGTATTTCATGTTTATATTAAGTACTTTCCATCTTATTTTACCAACGTAGAGATTTATACATTAGTAAGACAATACATTTTCAAAGTACAATCTCGATCTTTATAAATCAGCGTTTCCTTAAGCCTTTCTTGAATTGTCCATGTTCTGGATGTCACTAATATTGCATTCTCTCTGCATACTTCCATTTTAACTCCACCCTCACTCACCACCCAGATCATGTGTTCATAGTATACCTGTTCCTTTCTCCTGTACTTTTTAATGTATATATGATAACTTTTTATCACACATTTGGTCTGCTAGCTGTCATAACATTTTTATTCCCTCTATTCCCCTTCCCCTAAATTGCCTCAGTAGTTATCACAAAGTTGCAATAGGTGTATATGCATTCAAGAACATCTGAGGGAGACTCAATTCATTCTGCTGCTGTAAGATGCTGTAAATGTTTTACTTCACAAATATAGAGAATTAAAGCAATCTTCACTGATACTAGCTGTGGGGCTGAATAATGGGTTTATTAAATGAGCCTGAGAAGCAAATCAAAAGCTGGTGACTTTATGTGTAGCTCATTTTACATAGAAAAGCAGCAGAATTTTAATGTCACTCAACAGAAAGGAACTTAATGCTGATTTGTATATGAAATAACAAAAAAGTAGATTTCACTGGTTACCAATGAATAATATATATGTCTTTTATTTATTTGTGTTTTGTTAATCAATAACAAATAAGGTTTTAGTTAGTTATGTATATATGTATGCATCTATGTTTGTATGTATATATATATATATATATATATATATATATATATATATATATATATATATATATATATATATATATATATTGCTTTTGACAGTGGAAGTCTGAATGAGTAGAAACCCCCCCCCTCCCTTTTCAATGGAGAAAAAAACTATGATTTGACTATCACTGATTGTTGGAGTCTGCCAGTTCTTTTCCTCTGATGACCAGTTTAGTAAATTCAGTTTAGTTACAGAGGTTGAATGGGTGATAGCTCAACTGCCTTCTTCTTTCATATGTCCCAAACATTCAAAATATAAATTCTCATGCTGATGACTATAAAATGTTGTATTTGCCTTTCACCCAAGATGCTCTGGTGACACTTTCATTAAGGAACATTCTTTTCTCCAGACATGGTATTTGTTAAGGACAGTGTATGACTTGCACAGTAGATATCTGGAAATTCAGCACTGGTGTTCAAATCCTGGGGACTACTTCTTCCCTTTATATCCGTCTACACACATCCAAGTATCACATTGTCATAGTAATACTCCAGAGTCTACAGCTAACAGTCTTCTGATCCATGATCCAGCCTATGCAATAAAAGATCAGTAGTTTATTCTGACACTTGGTGTGTAACTAAACTTAGTTGTCAGTGTTTTCTGTTTTGCACATTAGTTTGAATTGTCTAACATCATGCGGTTGTAGTTGGGGTCCTCGCACAGCAGCTTTGCATTTTAAATTGGAAAGCAGCTGTTATCTATCAATGGTACTAGTAAATAAACATTAATAATAAATTTATGTTTTACTTTATCAATACAATAAAATAGTTACACATCTGGCATTTTGCAGCTCCGATCAGAATTCTGGCACAGCTGTTAGACCAGATGAGCTTTAAGTTTTGAATTGAAAAGTACCAACTACTGTTATAGTTTAGGTTTATAGGTTTATAGATTAGTACTAGGCTAACTGCCCTTGCGAACCATTTTAAGCCTAGCCAATTATCCCCTGTGAGATTCAAACCCTGTACCTTGTGCTTGTAAGGCAAACACCTTAACCATTAGGCCATCCTCCCAACCCATATATAAAATATAGTTATAAAAGGGTTGTCGTGTTCTCCAGAAAAGAGAAATGTATGGTAGTTAAACAAGTGATTCACCTTCTCGTAGACATTTATATATGTATGGAAGAAATGTAAATACAATTATATTACAACTATCTGAAAAGTAAAATAATGATAGCTGACATTTTAAACACTTTAATAGCTGCATTACTATTTGAATTGGAAAACAGCTGTTATTTTCGAATATATTTTTATAAAGTGGCAGTAACTGCATTGAAAAGATTAAACTAAAAAGACACACTTTTTCCACATGTATTAACTACGATGAATTAACTTACAGTATACAAATTAACATATTAAATAAGCAGCTGTGCAATGATTTCCACCACCAGTTGCTGCTTTTGTAGTAGTAATGCAGTCCTGTTTCATAGAACATGATGTTTGAGCTGAAAACCAGCACCCCATGTCCACACCATATTTACCAGCTATTCTCCTACCCCCCTAGACTGACTTAAAATGGTATTGTTGGATCCTGTTGTGGACCCTAGGGACATTTTGGAGTTTTGCTGTATTTACATTTGTAGAGGATTTCTTTATACGTTAAACATACTCTCCTTACCTAATGGTGATGTGGCTAAATCCAAAAGATGAAAATATAATGGCATTGCAGGCTTTTGTTATGGGCTCATTCCATCTCAGCCACACTAATTCTTCTATAAAGCTAAATAACTCATACCCTTGCTATCATTCCTCTTCCTCCAGTTTTAGGACATTAATTAAACCTTGCTTAATTGATTTTGTAGTCAGAGACTCATGTATCTGTCAATTGTTCAGATTTTCACAGAGTGTATAATTCTATATATATATTTTTTTGTAAAAAATATTGTTGAACATGAGAAAATGTTTATTAATACTCTAAACTATTTTGAAATGATATTACCTTAGTCTAAATGTTTTGTACCCTTTTGACACCTGATTAGAAACAAGTATTACTGAATTACAATAATATAAAGAGTAAAGAATATACTTATATATTTTAGCTGATTATATTATTTTCATATATTATTTAAATGTCTTTATTTAAAACTAAGAGGATAAGAGAAACTGATCCAAACATTATTTGTGAGGGTAGAAAGTTTGTTTGGTTAGATTCACTAACCAAAGAGGTATATTACCTTATAGTGATAGGGAATGGTTTTTAAGGTTAAGAATTACAAGTTCAGAAGTTTTATTGTTTTTAATTATCACTTTGGTGTCAGTCAGAAACATGCAAAAACTATACAGTAAAAACATTTTTAAATTCTTCATCCAAGACAGAATAAAAAATAAACAATATTTACATAAACTCACACATAAAACAAACTCAAAACTAGGAAATTAAATGTTTGTCCATAAATGTTAATGGTCTGAATAATAGTAATAAAGAAGAAGCCTATTCAAATACATAAATTTGCATAAACCACAAGTAGTCTTCTTACAAGAGACACACTTATTAGATAGAGATATCAACAACTTAAATATCAATAATTACACAGTATTCATAAGTTCTCACTATAAAACAAAAAAGAGGAATAGCTATACTACTTCGCAATGCAACCATAGCACCTAAAATAATTGCTACTCATCAAGATACAGCAGGTATGTTTTGTCTAGCTTCAGTAGAGTTAAATAAGAGAATCTATACTTTAGTAAATCTATATTGGATTCCAGGACTAGGATTAAGAACAGTTAAACAGCACTTTGAAGAGATAATTCATCTGACTAAGGGTAGTCTGATATTGGCAGGAGACTTCAACTGTATAATAAAAGAAAAGATACAGATTCTAAATCTAAAAGAAGAAATCAACCTATCTTCAAGGCACTTTTAAAATTTATAGATACACTATATTTAAAAGATATAAACGAATTTGCAGAATCAGACTCACTAATCTTTTCATTTTATTCTCATAGATATAGAACTAACTCTAGAATAGATAGAATATATGTCGCCAATGACCTAATAACAAAAATTGACAAAGTCAAAATTATAAATTGTCCCTTATCTGATCATAATGCCATAGTCTATGAGATAGAGCTTACACCTTTTCATTCAAATCCCATCACTAGGATACCTTCCTATATCACAAAATTGACAGATTTTAAAGAATTTTATGAAGAAACAATCAAAAACTTTCTAGAAATAAACTACACGGGGGATATTTCAAAAATATATGTCTGGGATTCATTAAAGGTAGTTACATATGGAAAAATATTATCCTGGTACATAAATAAAAGGAAGTCATGGAGTATAGTTATGCTAGACTTACAAAACAAAGCAGATGAATTGAAACTGGAAATACAAAAGGGCAATACTACTCAAGTGCAAGAACTTACACAAATCAATAAGAAGTATGCAGAATTGTTACATCATAAGATTATGATTAACTTAGAAAAGATAAAAATAATTTTGTCTGAACTGCAACCATCCCTGAAGGGAGACACTCTTGAAATGCTTGCAACGTGAAGAAAACTGCTCTCATTTCTAGGACTTTAATAAGACATTTGGCCTCTTCAGGGGACCAAGAGCCTTAGACTGTTTTTCCAATCTGAAACAGGTACTGTTTTCTATTATACTTTAAATGTTAAAGTTAATATAAATTCAAGTGCATTTAACTCAATCACTCAAATATATTAAACAAAATTTAAATATTACTTCATTTTTCACTATTTATCCATCTAATATATTCATTTTCTTAAACAGATTAATCAACACATAGCAAAGTTCTCAATATGTTTATGTTTGTTTTCTTCTCTCTTACATATAAAGTCTTCATTAACATGTAATGTTACTGTTTAGTTCATGGTTGTATTCCTTAATAGATATAGTAAGTCCTGTTGTAAACTTTGTTATCAGTTATATCTCTGACTACATATCTTTCTAAGGGACAAAAGTGTTCTTGTTTGGGTAAAAAGCAGAGATGGGCGGGAATGTGTCACGATTGATACGAAGTGTTTCAGTATGGAATTATCATAAGACTAGTTTAAATAGTCTTAAAACTGTTTTGCTTTGGTTCATTTGCCTATATTGATGTAGAATAGTGCAGAATTTGCTCTGTGTGGTGTTTTGTGGCTTCAAGCCGAATATGCTGTGGTTCTGGACATCCGGAGTTGAGTGACAGTTCTGCTGATGTTTGAATGTCCTATTATTCTCTGCCCTGTGATAGTGTATATCATAGCATGCTTAAAATGCATTTTTTGTAATGTGAAATCTATAGAGCAGGCTAGAGCAGTCATGTGAACAGTAGATAATCTTGCCAGAATAAAAAAAAAAAAAAACACATACCCTTTCCCGCTTGGTTCTCGAGACAGCCTTACAGTCACGAATAGTATTAGAAGCACAAGCTCCTTATATTGTTGTTGTTTTTGACATTTTTGCTTATGTGCATCATCCTCTGGCTCTATCTAACTGATGCTCATCCAGGAAACATGCTTGTTTCATTTTTAAAATAACATGACCATTATTCATACACCTACGTCCACAAGACATTCCTCGGTGCTTTTCCGTTGTTGGGGCAATGGTTTAGTTGTGGCACTGAAAATTGTCAGGAGCCGCATTGCTTTTCTGTATTTCATGTTTATATTAAGTACTTTCCATCTTATTTTACCAACGTAGAGATTTATACATTAGTAAGACAATACATTTTCAAAGTACAATCTCGATCTTTATAAATCAGCGTTTCCTTAAGCCTTTCTTGAATTGTCCATGTTCTGGATGTCACTAATATTGCATTCTCTCTGCATACTTCCATTTTAACTCCACCCTCACTCACCACCCAGATCATGTGTTCATAGTATACCTGTTCCTTTCTCCTGTACTTTTTAATGTATATATGATAACTTTTTATCACACATTTGGTCTGCTAGCTGTCATAACATTTTTATTCCCTCTATTCCCCTTCCCCTAAATTGCCTCAGTAGTTATCACAAAGTTGCAATAGGTGTATATGCATTCAAGAACATCTGAGGGAGACTCAATTCATTCTGCTGCTGTAAGATGCTGTAAATGTTTTACTTCACAAATATAGAGAATTAAAGCAATCTTCACTGATACTAGCTGTGGGGCTGAATAATGGGTTTATTAAATGAGCCTGAGAAGCAAATCAAAAGCTGGTGACTTTATGTGTAGCTCATTTTACATAGAAAAGCAGCAGAATTTTAATGTCACTCAACAGAAAGGAACTTAATGCTGATTTGTATATGAAATAACAAAAAAGTAGATTTCACTGGTTACCAATGAATAATATATATGTCTTTTATTTATTTGTGTTTTGTTAATCAATAACAAATAAGGTTTTAGTTAGTTATGTATATATGTATGCATCTATGTTTGTATGTATATATATATATATATATATATATATATATATATATATATATATATATATATATATATATATTGCTTTTTTGACAGTGGAAGTCTGAATGAGTAGAAACCCCCCCCCTCCCTTTTCAATGGAGAAAAAAACTATGATTTGACTATCACTGATTGTTGGAGTCTGCCAGTTCTTTTCCTCTGATGACCAGTTTAGTAAATTCAGTTTAGTTACAGAGGTTGAATGGGTGATAGCTCAACTGCCTTCTTCTTTCATATGTCCCAAACATTCAAAATATAAATTCTCATGCTGATGACTATAAAATGTTGTATTTGCCTTTCACCCAAGATGCTCTGGTGACACTTTCATTAAGGAACATTCTTTTCTCCAGACATGGTATTTGTTAAGGACAGTGTATGACTTGCACAGTAGATATCTGGAAATTCAGCACTGGTGTTCAAATCCTGGGGACTACTTCTTCCCTTTATATCCGTCTACACACATCCAAGTATCACATTGTCATAGTAATACTCCAGAGTCTACAGCTAACAGTCTTCTGATCCATGATCCAGCCTATGCAATAAAAGATCAGTAGTTTATTCTGACACTTGGTGTGTAACTAAACTTAGTTGTCAGTGTTTTCTGTTTTGCACATTAGTTTGAATTGTCTAACATCATGCGGTTGTAGTTGGGGTCCTCGCACAGCAGCTTTGCATTTTAAATTGGAAAGCAGCTGTTATCTATCAATGGTACTAGTAAATAAACATTAATAATAAATTTATGTTTTACTTTATCAATACAATAAAATAGTTACACATCTGGCATTTTGCAGCTCCGATCAGAATTCTGGCACAGCTGTTAGACCAGATGAGCTTTAAGTTTTGAATTGAAAAGTACCAACTACTGTAATAGTTTAGGTTTATAGGTTTATAGATTAGTACTAGGCTAACTGCCCTTGCGAACCATTTTAAGCCTAGCCAATTATCCCCTGTGAGATTCAAACCCTGTACCTTGTGCTTGTAAGGCAAACACCTTAACCATTAGGCCATCCTCCCAACCCATATATAAAATATAGTTATAAAAGGGTTGTCGTGTTCTCCAGAAAAGAGAAATGTATGGTAGTTAAACAAGTGATTCACCTTCTCGTAGACATTTATATATGTATGGAAGAAATGTAAATACAATTATATTACAACTATCTGAAAAGTAAAATAATGATAGCTGACATTTTAAACACTTTAATAGCTGCATTACTATTTGAATTGGAAAACAGCTGTTATTTTCGAATATATTTTTATAAAGTGGCAGTAACTGCATTGAAAAGATTAAACTAAAAAGACACACTTTTTCCACATGTATTAACTACGATGAATTAACTTACAGTATACAAATTAACATATTAAATAAGCAGTTGTGCAATGATTTCCACCACCAGTTGCTGCTTTTGTAGTAGTAATGCAGTCCTGTTTCATAGAACATGATGTTTGAACTGAAAACCAGCACCCCATGTCCACGCCATATTTACCAGCTATTCTCCTACCCCCCTAGACTGACTTAAAATGGTATTGTTGGATCCTGTTGTGGACCCTAGGGACATTTTGGAGTTTTGCTGTATTTACATTTGTAGAGGATTTCTTTATACGTTAAACATGCTCTCGTTACCTAATGGTGATGTGGCTAAATCCAAAAGATGAAAATATAATGGCATTGCAGGCTTTTGTTATGGGCTCATTCCATCTCAGCCACACTAATTCTTCTATAAAGCTAAATAACTCATACCCTTGCTATCATTCCTCTTCCTCCAGTTTTAGGACATTAATTAAACCTTGCTTAATTGATTTTGTAGTCAGAGACTCATGTATCTGTCAATTGTTCAGATTTTCACAGAGTGTATAATTCTATATATATATTTTTTTGTAAAAATATTGTTGAACATGAGAAAATGTTTATTAATACTCTAAACTATTTTGAAATGATATTACCTTAGTCTAAATGTTTTGTACCCTTTTGACACCTGATTAGAAACAAGTATTACTGAATTACAATAATATAAAGAGTAAAGAATATACTTATATATTTTAGCTGATTATATTATTTTCATATATTATTTAAATGTCTTTATTTAAAACTAAGAGGATAAGAGAAACTGATCCAAACATTATTTGTGAGGGTAGAAAGTTTGTTTGGTTAGATTCACTAACCAAAGAGGTTTATTACCTTATAGTGATAGGGAATGGTTTTTAAGGTTAAGAATTACAAGTTCAGAAGTTTTATTGTTTTTAATTATCACTTTGGTGTCAGTCAGAAACATGCAAAAACTATACAGTAAAAACATTTTTAAATTCTTCATCCAAGACAGAATAAAAAATAAACAATATTTACATAAACTCACACATAAAACAAACTCAAAACTAGGAAATTAAATGTTTGTCCATAAATGTTAATGGTCTGAATAATAGTAATAAAAGAAGAAGCCTATTCAAATACATAAATTTGCATAAACCACAAGTAGTCTTCTTACAAGAGACACACTTATTAGATAGAGATATCAACAACTTAAATATCAATAATTACACAGTATTCATAAGTTCTCACTATAAAACAAAAAAGAGGAATAGCTATACTACTTCGCAATGCAACCATAGCACCTAAAATAATTGCTACTCATCAAGATACAGCAGGTATGTTTTGTCTAGCTTCAGTAGAGTTAAATAAGAGAATCTATACTTTAGTAAATCTATATTGGATTCCAGGACTAGGATTAAGAACAGTTAAACAGCACTTTGAAGAGATAATTCATCTAACTAAGGGTAGTCTGATATTGGCAGGAGACTTCAACTGTATAATAAAAGAAAAAGATACAGATTCTAAATCTAAAAGAAGAAATCAACCTATCTTCAAGGCACTTTTAAAATTTATAGATACACTATATTTAAAAGATATAAACGAATTTGCAGAATCAGACTCACTAATCTTTTCATTTTATTCTCATAGATATAGAACTAACTCTAGAATAGATAGAATATATGTCGCCAATGACCTAATAACAAAAATTGACAAAGTCAAAATTATAAATTGTCCCTTATCTGATCATAATGCCATAGTCTTTGAGATAGAGCTTACACCTTTTCATTCAAATCCCATCACTAGGATACCTTCCTATATCACAAAATTGACAGATTTTAAAGAATTTTATGAAGAAACAATCAAAAACTTTCTAGAAATAAACTACACGGGGGATATTTCAAAAATATATGTCTGGGCTTCATTAAAGGTAGTTACATATGGAAAAATATTATCCTGGTACATAAATAAAAGGAAGTCATGGAGTATAGTTATGCTAGACTTACAAAACAAAGCAGATGAATTGAAACTGGAAATACAAAAGGGCAATACTACTCAAGTGCAAGAACTTACACAAATCAATAAGAAGTATGCAGAATTGTTACATCATAAGATTATGATTAACTTAGAAAAGACAAAAATAAACTCTTACTCTACTAATCCAGCACACCTGAGACACTTAACTAATAGAACAAAAAAAAATCAAAACTAAACAAATAAAAGAAGTATTTATTCCTAATACTAACAAAAGAGTTACAGATCTAAATGATATTTTAGAAGCATTCAGACTTCAATTTAACTTTGATAATTCCTTAAACACCCAAGATACACCTACCAAGGATATAAAAAAATACTTAGAAAATAATATTCATATTAAATTAACACAAGAACAGACATTATAAACAAACCAATCAATATGACAGAATTAAAATCACAAATTAAAAAGCTCAAGACAAATAAAGTATGTGGCCCAGACAATATGCTACCAGAAATGTATAAATGAATACCCAATCAAGCCATATCCATACTATTAAAAGTATATGATATAGCCAAAAAAGATTTGAACATACCACCCTCTTGGAAATATCCATTGATATCTCCAATTATCAAACCAGATAAAGATGAGAAGCAGTGCGCTTCATATAGGCCAATATCATTACTCAATATAGACTACAAGATGTTTATGGCTATATATGCAGATAGGATCAAACACTTTCTTCCTTTCTTAATTCACAAAGATCAAACAGGTTTTATTAAAGGAAGAAACACTTCAGATAATATTAAAAGAATACTAACATTAATAGACTATAGCAAACATAGAGTCCTAGATTTAAATGTAATGTCATTAGATATTAATAAAGTTTTGATTCTATTAACTGGAACTTTTTTCACTAGTTTTAAAAGAATATAACTTTCCTTCTAATTTTAATAACCTTATTCAAATACTATATGAAAAATCTACTGCATATGTTAAACTAGGATCACATAGATCAGGCCCTATAACAATCAAAAAGGGAACTAAACAAGGTTGGCCTTTATCACCATTGCTATTTGCATTACTCATAGAACCCTTTGCAAATCAAATCAGAACAAGCAATAACATAAAGGGCATATGTATTAATAAAACGTTAAACCTTAAAATCCAACTCTTTGCTGATGACATACTTTTAACTCTCTCAGATGCCAATGAGTCTTTGAATGCTCTATTTAACTCCATGAATAAATTTCAAAATATTTCAGGCCTAAAATTTAATGAAAACAAAACTAAAATTATGCCCTGTAACTGTAAAAAAAAAATATATATAAACAAAAGATTTTCCAAATATATAGTAAAAGAAAATAAATTATTATACTTGGGAATAAATCTACTCAATGAATTAACAGATTCTCTAATATTTAACTATAATACAATACTAGACAAAATAGAACAAACAATCGGTTATTGGAATAAATACATCTTTTCAACAGCAGACGGATTATATCTTATTAAAGCAATCATAGTTCCCAAAATATTATTCTTAATACAAAACATTTCATTGCCACCTCCCAAATATATTATTCAAAGATACAATAAACTAATTTTAAATTTTCTATGGTTTCCAAATAAACCCTGTATAGCCTTAAATAAGCATTTACCAGATAGGAAAGATGGTGGAATTAATTTACCGGATATTGATTTATATATTACCTCCTCTGTTATTAAAAATATAACACTATGGTTGAATAATTCATACACATCTATATGGAAACAAGCGCATGAGCAGATTTATATAGAATTTAATTACAATCATATACAAGACAATTTAACTGTAATATCATCACCCCTTATATGGATGTTAAAAGATTATTTTCTAGGGAAAAAGAATAATATCAATAAATTACTATCAAACTGTTTAGGCTCTACACTATCAGTGTTCAAAACATATATAAACAAAATACCAAATATTAATTCTTGGATTTTGCTTATTTTCCCTATAGCTTTTACACCCACTATTCTAGACACATCCCAAATCTCTAAAATGAATATACTCAAGAAAGAATCATTATTCTTTTGGCATCAACTTATACAGAAAGGGAAAATATTAACAAATGAACAGATAACTTACAATTATAATATAAACAAAGACTACTGGCTGCTTTTACAAAATCAAAGACATTTTCTTATAAATAAAGTAGAACAAATGCAACCCTCAGTTAGACATGAAGCTCCAAATCTCATTGAAAACCTTATTCTTATCACAAAACAACCTTATCAGGGTACAGGTTACTTATCTAATATCTATAAAATTGTTAAAAAAACAAAAAAATATAATGAAAAATCATACTGGGATTATTAGACTTTAATAAACAACCATCCTCCAATTGAAGAAGAAAACAGAAATATTCTAAAATCTTCCAAATTTTCTACATTATCAAAATACTGGCAATTATTCACTTGGAAATATCTACACAGACGTTTCTATACACCACATAGGCTAGCCAAAATGTTTTCTAGTGAAGATCAATGTTGGAGATGCCAAATCAAGATAAAAGCAGATTGGCAGCATGTTTTTTATGAATGTATAGGCCTCAATATGTACTGGAAGTCTATTAACTATTTTTTTCAGACTGTTTATAATGATAATTTTCAATTAACAAAGTCTATAATTTTATTAAATTCTCCTATTCCAAACTGTGTACCAAAAAAGACACTAAAATCCTATGGTCACTATTGGCAATTTCACATAAAATCATAACTATACATTGGAAAAATGAGGCTTCTCCTACGTTCAAGGAATTTAAGAATTTAACATCAACAGTTGCTCACATGGAAATATTAACAGTGAAGAACAGAACTAAAAGATTTACTTCATACTATTACTCTTGGATGAAAGTACTGGAAATACTCGAAAAAATCAACAAAGATATATCATCTTATGTTTCTAACTATATAATATAGACTTTCAATGTTATTTGCATGCACACCAATGTAAATAGTTATATAATGGTTTGAAGTTAGTAATGTTTTAGAATTGTAAATATGTTATTTATCTATATTTCATGTAATGTTTCTTAAGTTATCTTTTTGAAAAAATAATGTAACCACAGTGTACCCTACTGGAAAAGAACAGAATGTTTTATGATTGTGTTTATCTCTCAGTTTCACTTAAGCAGACACAATGTCTAGAGCTAGAGGTTTTCCTATTGTCTTGAAACAGAAATAATTACTAGGTTTAAAGTGTAAAGTATTGTTATTGTTCTGATATAAGTACTTTTGACACAGAGGTGCTAAATTCTAAGTAGCTGTTTAGCTTAGGGAGTGATGTCATCCAGCTGAACCAGCAGTAATGTGTTGATATTAATTTGGGAACTCACTCAGAGACTGGGTATTTTGTATTTGTCTTTGGACCTGGAAACATCCTCTCATTAGCACTTGCCTTGCTAATAGTAAGTAACCAGGGTACAGTAATCTCTGTTAGATATAGATAGGAATATAGTAATGATTAGTTTAGATGTTTTCTGTATTTATTTGAGACTGTTCTGCAATGTTGTTTTAAAATATTTCCTGTAATTCTGAACTCTGCAGTTACTGTGTTGATTGAGTATTGTCTTGATCTTTTATTTATTATTAAATATATTTAAACATTTTGATTGTAGCTGGTTTGTTTAGATATATTTAAGATCTTAGAGTACTTGCATATGTATTTGGTGACACTGTACAGGCTACTCTTAAATAGCCTTGCAAGTCTTGGTCACACTTACCATTTGGATATTAGTAACATCACACAGTAGGATTGGTCACCCTTTGGGAAGGGCCTTATAGTAGTTGATAAAGAGCTGGTTGGTGGCAGTGATAACTACCTTTTAGTCTGGGAAGAAGGGGGCATAGCTAGTAAACCTGTGGCAGCTTTTCCCAGGACTTTGTGTGTTTGTATATAAATCAAATCTCAAACTGTGTGTGTGTCAGCTACTTGGGTAGGGACACAAAGCACTGGTTGGACAGAGAGGGTGCTGGAGGTTCTGGCTTGACCACTTGGCAGAGATCTTAACTCTATAGCTGAGCCAGTGGGGAGTCTTACTGGGGATCTAGAGAGAGAGGGAGAAACCAGCCCCAGACTGACTGTGATCTCTGTGTGCTGTTAAGGGAAATTGTACTTTACTGTGTGTGTGTACTTGTCATCCTCCCAATGTGTACATCCCTCATTGGTGCTAGTGGTGAGGATTGAGGCTTCTTGATTACTGGGCGTGCAGGGGTGTCACACTGACCAAAGCATTCACAGGTACTCCCTTACTCCAAAATTTCCTTCCTGCAGGTTATGCCAGAATCTGATCCAGTGTCTTGGGGGTAGATTCAACCAAGTCAGGCTCCTTCCATGCCTGCTTAGAGATCAAAGCAATAAGCTCATCAGTGGGCAGAGTTTTCCATGAGGTACATGGGCCAGATCTAATCACCTCCAGGAATACTAATTTCACTGAAGGATTGTTGGAGGACCAACCACCCCTTTGTTTAAGCATCTCTAGGATCTCTCCAAATAGGACATCTTCGGGTGGTGATCTTAGGGATCCCTTTCCCTTCATTGAAATTGATATCTTCAATGACAGATACCTGTGGGGAATCTAAGCTCCTCCTTTTGCACTTACTTCTCTGGAGCATCCCACCAAACTAGTACCACAGAAGAGAATCAGAAGAGATGGTGGTACCATGCTGGGTAGCCAGGAGAGTTTGTGTTGGCTGTCCCCATGGTGTCAAATGTTGAGGCTTAAGGTGCAGAGACACATGAGATCCTGAAGGGAGATCCGAGTGGGGGAGAGACCATCTGTCCTGTTGAAGAGGAGAAAACTCTCTCCACCACCTCAAAAGCAGAAAATCCTGGGAAGAAGAAAGCTGACAGAGTAGAGAAGCCAAACTTCTACTCCATCTGCCCTGAAGGCATTCCACCTGGAGGAGCTGTTCAATGCTGATGCTCTAAGGGGCAGAGATGGCTCTGACAACTTCGAAGTTGACTACAGCACCTCAGATCTTGCAGGGACACTAAGACTCAGAAAGTCATCTGGCTGCAAACTCATCAGACCTGGAGCACTCGGAGAAATCTTGTGAGCTGAGGATAAAAATATCCTTGAATCTGACCCAGTCAGTCCTTGGCAAACTCAGATCCAGGGGCTCCAAAATGGACAGCCAGATCAGAGAAGGAGACAATAGTGGAGGGGTAGAGCAAACCAAGGCTTCCTGACCCAAAGGGGTAGGAGCCAGGAGAACACCCATTTGTATGTGCACCAAGAGAAATTTCATCATCTTATCCACATCAGCTTCAGTCAGACTCCTGAAAGAATGAGAGGAGGCTAAAGAAAATCATTTTGAATGCTGTCTTTCCATAAACGGGGATGGAACTCTAGATAGCACCACTTGGTGAATAATAACTCCTTGGGAGAAGCCTCAGATCCAATGTACTCTGATCCAGAGAAGTTTTTTGAGTTTCTGAAACCGGCTTTGAGACAGAAGCCCTTGGATCCATCTTGTGCTTCTTTTTAGGGGGCTCCATTGACTACTGTGTAGAAGATCCAGATGGTCTTGGGGACTTTTTAGAAGTCCCTTTTAGGTATAGTTTTTTGGGGTTGAGCTTCAGTAATAGCTTCCAAAACAGTATAAGGTAACAAACCTTTTAAAATCAGTTTGTTTTTGTGATCAGCAATAGCTTGCAGATTAAAGTTTTTACATATAGAGCAGTCTATGTTCAAGTGGTCTGGGCCCAGACAATACACACACAAATTATGTGCATTTGAGAGGGGGAAGCTTATGACCATGTTTTTGGCATTTTTTTAAATCCCAAAGGGCCTTTTTTTCTGACAACTTTCATACAGATAGAAAAGAGTTGTCTTTTATTAAAACAAAAGGGGGCAGTAAGAAGCAAGGGAGGAAGTAGTACCAACAATAGTATGCAAGACTACACAAAAGTGTAAAAAGTTATATAAGAAAAAAGGAAATAGACACTAGGGTACCAACAATATTATGTATAAGTATGACACTAAGTGTAAGAAATATATAAGGATAGAAAAATAGTACTATGAAACAAGAAAATTCACTTATCTGAAAATAAACTTGAGAGCTCAGGTGACTACATCTAATTCCCAAAAGCAGCAAATGAGATCTGCGGTATGTAATGGCCAAGTTGGATCCGAATCCAACTGTTGAATGAATGAAAACTGACATCAGATAACTGGTTATGTATAATCTGCAGGCATGTCTCTAAGAACAGATGATGTCCCTCCATTTCACTGTTGCAGTATTCTTTACAGTAGGGATCCCCTGCCAAGGGTGGCCCAATGTCCAGCCAGTATACCAAAGCCTTTATGTTGCATTAAGGTACATATCCAGCCAGTATACCAAAGCCTTCATGTTGCATTAAGGTACACTGTACGTCACACATATGCTCCTTACATAGCATAGGGCATAAGTGTGACATCCGCAAGTACCATCTTGAGAACTTCTTTGCTGCCAGTTTGAACTCCATCGCTTAATAGTCAGTCTGAACACCTGTTTTGTTGCTGGTTCACCAAGCCTTTGCAAATTAGTGCCCCACTGGGGTTCTTTTTTTACTTAGCTTTCTTTTATTGTTAAATGGTTATGCTTAATCTACAGGCAAGTCTCCAGGACCAGATGGTATTCCTGTGCAAGTTAGGAAGTTAAGAGGGAAAAATTAATAAAGATCTTTAAGATTTTGTATAGTAGTATTTTAAAAGATGGGGAAACACCAGCATTTTGGAAGAAAGCTATAGTGGCTGTATTACCCAAAGAGGGTAAAGACCCATCAGACTCAGACTCATATAAAACCATTTCATTTTAATCCATATTTATAAAGTGATCATGTCTGTGATATGGATCAATGCAGTTTTGTGGTGGGGAGGCAAACATTTGCCAACATTAATAAAACAATGATGAGCCAGAGAGAAGCAAAATGTAATGAAATACCACTGTCGGTGGGTCTTAATGTAGAGAAGGAATCTATCTAAGAAGGAAAGAGGGCAATGGTTAAGTGGGATAAGTTGATCCTCCCAAAAGAAAAAGGTGGTTTAGGATTACCTGATTTGAAGGGATAGTTAATAGCTACAAAGTGAGGCTCATATGCATTACACAAGCAGAATGTTATAATTCAACATGGAAAGGGATGATGATGAAGCAGAAGATTTTGGATGCAGATTCTTTGGAGATTAACAACTACCATTCAGAAGACTATATTCATAAAGTTGCAGAAAGTATTCCAAGAACTAAGCCAACAAATGAATGGAGAAATATATTTCCAATAGGGATGGTTGTAAGTCAAGGTACAGAAAATGGGCAAGAGGCGCTGGAATTTACTGGAGAAACTGGAAAGGGGCCAAGATATTCAGAGGAAATAACTAGAAAGGAAAATGTAATAGAATGGGATGAGGCCAATAAGTTGCCTAGACTGCCTTCCCTACACAAGATTGATATCACAGTACAGGTAAAGAGAAAGTGATAGAGGAGCCCTAAGTGAAAGACTTGCTCTAATAGAGTGTTTAGGTGAAGCTAGAACATAAGCCCCTATTAAAAAGGGGATAATTAGTAAGCCAAATAAAATAATATATGATAATTATAGGAATCAATCTAAGAACGTTAGAAACGATTAGGAAGAGGCTTGAAATGCAATTTACAAGGGAACAATGACAGTACATATAAATGGCTCCCAAGTATGCAACAAAGTCCAGAAAGTTTAAGATGTTTACTTGGAAGTGTTTGCATAGGTATTTTTTTATACCCCAAGTAGACTTCAAATACATTTTTCTCAGGTGGACAGCAAATGCTGGAGGTAGGACGGGAAGAAATAGGTTACTAGGATAATAATGAGTTGGCAAATAAATTCACTAAATAGTACTCTGTCAGAAGTTTTGGGGGAGCAAATACATGAGTAAAGAATTTTTTTTTTTTGAGCTGGGCACTTGATCTGAACTACCTAGACAAATTAAAGCCTTATTACGTTTTATTCTGTTGGCGATCAAAAAAAAAAAAAAAACAATCACTATTACACACACAAATCAAAATCTAAACCAACTGTATTTTAAATAGTGAATATTATGGGAAGGAGCAAATTACATAGAAATAAATGGACTTTGTGGGAACAACTGCAGGCTAATGTTCAGGAAGAGGAAAGACATTTAGTTGAAGGCAGGAACTGAATGATTTAAGTAATTGGAGTGAAAGACAGTTGTTCTAAAGGAAACTTCCAATGTAGAATGTGTGTAAATGGAAAAAATGGTAATATGGTTTGTCTTCTTTCTATTAATGTAGGCGTACCAATGTTTTAAGTGACATTTTAATAAAGGTGTTTAAAAGTCCCTACCACAAAAAAAAAAAAACAGTACTGACTTCTGTTCATTAATTTCTTGCACCTGTAGACCTCTGGAGTCCCACTTGGAGCATTTGCTAATGAGAAAATAGATAATGAATTGGCAAATATAAGAAACCTATCATTTTCAAACCTTTATGCATTTCAGCCACCAGTGAACCTAAGGGCACAACTAGACACACTGACATACCAGCTCCTAGTATGTATGGTTAACAGCCTTCATTATCAGGTTTAAGTGTACGGATGACTGCAGAGTGAGAAAAAGTAGTGACCAATGTTCATTTTATTTAATTTCATTTTATTTAAATATGCTTTCTTTGCACACTTGATTTCAGACCATCAGGCCCCTGACTGTAGGTTTTCAGCACAATCATTCTCCTAGACAGCAGATCCTGGCTTCTGGCTGGGGTAATAACTGACTGGTGCAGCTAAACTTCAGGGAGGCATGAAGCTGGTCTATACTCCACTTCAACTGTTACTATACCTTACTTTTAGGATAAGGCATGCCCTTTCCATGCATCCAGAGGGTCCGTCTTCGTGCCTGCCTCAGTCACAGTCATCCAAGCACAAACAGGTTGTGGAACTACCTGGAAGCCTCACTCCTGGAGCTACAATGTTCATGATGCAAAACTCAGTGCTGGTTCTCCTAAGCTCTAATTAATCTCTCTGTTGGCTGGTATTTGCATCTGCCTTACAACAGAAACTTGCAATACCCTCCCAGTGCATGAGTCACAGAAGTTACCATTACTGGCAGAGCCAGGCACCTGTCACACATACTCTTTATAAGAATGTAGTATTACAGCAACAAGACTGCCTGCTTCCCAAAAGAACGGGCAAGTTAATACTGGCTGCTTACTAACATCATTCTCTGCTGGGTCCTCCAATATTTGGACTGCTAATTGAACTAAAGTTGCCTTGGCCAGTCAAGATTGTATTCCTCTGTGCAACAAAGTCAGCCTAGGTTTAAAAGGCTGTATATTGTGGTACAAGTCATTAGGAAGGCATGCTGTGAATATCAAACCATTATGTCTTTTTTGTGGATTTATAGTGAACCTCTGTTTGGCGTATGAAAAGGCAGATTTTGTTGAAAAACGTTTGCAGCATTTTGGGGTTTGATATTCAATTGTTGGTTGCAAGTAGTACTGGGTATTCTGTATTATAAATTACTCTTTTCATAAAGTAGCTCAAGCTGAAAGGTAAGCTGATGAGTAACTTTTAGATCCTTGTTTAGCTTAAGAGAAAACACCACTTTGGAATTCAATAAATTAATTTGTTCAGTGTCTTTGTTTTCTGAGCTATTTTAATCTAAGTGTTTCTTATAAAATTCAAATACAGTTCCATAAAATGTCTGACATGGTGCCTGGGATAGCAACATCATATTGTTTTAGTGCTTTCTTTTCCTCTTCCCAGAATCCATTTCAAATTCCTTTAACGGAAAACTCCACCATAGAACTAAAAAAAATATGTTTTTTTTTCACTCTGTCTTTGTTTCCTGACTTATTTTAACACCTCAAAATCATTCAAAGTGCTTTACTTGTAATTTTAACCTGTTTTCCACAACATGGCCACAAATGGGGCTTGATTTTTCAACTTGATCTTGTTCTCCCTCAACCCTTTCTCTTTCCCATAATGCTTTGTATGACTCATGCCAGACATAAGGAAATAACTTTGAATTCCCATGCCAGCTACTCAATGCCAGAAGTCTCAATCTCAAGATGCACGCACTCGAGGCCCTTCTCAATATGGAGAACATCGATGTCTGTGCTGTGACAGAAACCTGGTTCAAGGCTCCTGAGAGCACCCCAGCACTAACAGGTTTCACCTCATATCATGCGTTCCAGCCCCAAAATCCGGACAACACCAAGAAAGGAGGGGGGTGTCCATATTCATAAAGGACACCCACACCTCAAGGTTGGTGGCAACGCACGATGCATCGGAGACCATCCAGGTGCAATTAACCATAGGCAAGACTGCTCTGCAATTTGTAGCATGTTACAGGCCACCCTCTCAAACTCAGGAACCTCACATGGCCTTCCTGAAAACATTGGAGGGATAAATGTATCTCCAAACACCATCATACTAGGTGACTTCAACTACCCTAATATAGACTGGGAACACTACTCAAGCCCGAACACTCTAACACAAAGATTCCTGGAGTTCATAAACTCAAATGCCATGGAACAACTAGTCACCATCCCCACAAGAGGAGAAAACATACTTGATCTCATCATCACGAACATGGGATCAAAATGTTCAACACCGGAAGTATACCCCTCACTGGTGAGATCAGATCATAAACTAATCTCACTGGAGGTCCTCATCCCGTCCCCACCTGAAACACAAAAGACCACAGTGAAAAACTTCTCAAAAGCCGATTTCACACTTCTAACAACTAGTGTGGTCTCTTTTAAGGCCCCTGAGCCAGTGGTAAACATTACTCAAACCGCTGAATCACTTACAAATGCCTTCTACCAGCACCTACAGGTCTGCATGGATCAGGCAATCCCAAACAAAACTAAGACTCTCTGTACCAAAGGCAAGCGTCCAGTCTGGTGGACCCCAGCCATAAACAAGCTCTACAACAAAAGGAGGAAGCTACTACAAGATAGAGCAAAATCCTTGAAAGGTAAGACACCTTTGATCATTATAAGTAAAAAACTAAGAGCTCTCATAAAATCATCCAAGGCACATTTTGAGAGAAAAATCGCCAAGGACTCTAAAGACAATCATAAGGCCTTCTTTAGCTATGTTAGAAACCTAGGAGGAAACTCCCAGATATGTTCAGAATTAGTTCAAAATGATGTGAAAATTACTGAACCTACACACATTGCTAACATACTGGCTGACAGGGTCAGTGCAAACTCCCCCCACCTCCCCCCCAAAAGGAGAGATATCTATTCCAGAGGATTGCAGCCCCCCCAAACATCTCCAACGCCCAGGTGAGAACTGCCCTCACTAAGGCAAAAAACACAGCATCCATGGGACCGGATGGTGTCCCCGGCTGTGTGCTTCATGAACTCAACGAGGAATTAAACCCACAGTTAGGACAGCTGTTTAATCTTAGCCTCACCTCAGGATACGTACCCAAGGAGTGGCGCACGGCGACTGTGGTCCCACTTCATAAGGGCGGTGCCTCCACAGACCCTGGAAATTACCGCCCCATTAGCTTGACAAGCCTTATCTGCAAAGCATGGAGAGGATCATAATGGAACTCATAAATAAAGACATAGGGAACTTGCAGACTTTGGATCCAACCCAGTTTGGCTTTGTCAAAGGCAGATCCTGCCTCTTAAACTTGGTTGACTTTTTCGAGACAGTCGCCAAGGCCATTGATGAGGGAAAGGCAGTCCATACAGCCTACCTCGACCTGGCAAAGGCCTTCGACACAATACCTCACTCAGGTATCATCGAAAAACTCATCAGCTTGAATGTAAACCCATACATCACAAGATGGGTTGCAAACTGGCTAAGTGACAGAACCCACAGGGTCAGAGTTGCTGGAGCCATGTCAGACTCAAAGCCTGTCACAAGTGGTGTCCCACAGGGCTCAGTCCTGGGTCCACTCTTGTTCGGCATCTACTTTTCTGAAGTACAAGCAAACACAGGAGGGTTATGGCTGACAAAGTTTGCAGATGACTGCAAACTGGGCCATAGTCGAAAACACATCTGACACAGATATCCTCCAGAAGGGCCTCACAGAAACGGATAACTGGTGCCAGAGCCATGGCCTGAAGTTAAACGCCAAAAATGCATAGTCATACCCTTGGGAAAAACAAGGTTACCCCTAGCTACCATATAGGTGGCAATCCACTGAGCACAGAAAAAGTCATCAGGGATCTGGGGACCCAAGTTGACAGTAGCCTTTCGTTTGACACTCATGTTGCTAAAGTAGTTAGGAAAACCTTCTATATCGCCCACCTGATCATGAAGGGATTCACATCTAGATCAAGGGAGGTCATCGTCCCCCTGTACTCATCACTCATTAGACCTGTGATTGAGTACAATGCCCCGTTCGGAATGTATCTGACCGGACACCTGCTGCAGCTTGAAAGGCCCCAAAAGTTCCTCACCAAAAGGATAAAGGGTCTCAAAAATATGTCTTATGCTGCCCGACTGAAAGAACTCCAGCTCTATTCAGTCTCATACCGCTTGCTCAGAGGTGACCTGTGCCTGACATATAAGGCCATGTCAAACCCAGATTTGATGAATATGCTTCACCTCAAAAAATCTAGATCCCTCAGAACCACAAGGGCGGGAGACTTAAACCTTGACACAGTTATAAATAGAACGTGCTGGAGGGACAGATTCATCACCCAGAGACTCCCTATGCTGTGGAACAAAATCCCGGTACATGTGAGGCAGAGCACCTCGCTGGCCTTGTTCAAGAGGAATCTTGACCAATGGATGGGAGATCGCAGATATACCCCACGGATTACTTCAGTGTCACTGCTTGACAGAGGCACAGAAAAATGATAGACATAGTTTTTATTCAAACTAAAGGGGTGGCGAAAGCCACATAACTATGGGCTAGGCTTATAAATGCCCTTGGGCAGATAGCCTAGTATGAACCTATGAACCTATGAACCTATTGGCATATAATGGGATTTGTGTGAGTCACTGTTATTTTTCTTTTCCTTCTGTAAAAGGACTGCTTCATTTCTGTCTCTAATCACCCACATTTATGTTTGGCTCAGACCTTGTTTTACACTATACTTAGAAGTTATCCAGCTACAGCCAGAAAAGTAACTAAATTGCAGGCCTTTGTTCAGGGTTTTCTTTTGTCGTCTAAGAGGAATTGATCCCACAAATTCTGTCAGTGCAGTGACAGTTTTAACACATCTGCAGTAGTGTGGTGGGAGGGGACTCTCAATTCCTCCTGAACTACATAAGAAAACAACAAGGCAAGGCAGAGCAGTGAACATTAATAGAAGAACAAGAAAGACCACTGTTGAGTAACCCACACAGGTAAGATAATACCAAAGGAAAATCCACCAAGAAGGGGTCCTTTTTCTTTTTTGGCACCAGATAGAAAATCTTGTCCATTTGGAAATGTAAGATTTCCTAGAGGTGGGTTTCCTAGCCTCCTGCAAAACCCAAAGCACATCCTTAGAGAAAAGGTGCCTAAAAAAGGAATCAAAAGTTGATCACCCACAAGGTCAGGTGAAGTGTTGACAAGTGTTGGTGAATCAAAGATCCCTTGTCCTGAGTGAGTACTTCCACCCTGTGAGGTAACTTGTAGTGATGGCCCTTAGCTAATTGCAGAAGAAGAGGGAACCAATGCTGTCTTGGCCAAAAGGGAGTCACTAACAATATTTTTGCTTTCTTCTGTAAAATTTTCAACAGGACTGTCTGAATCAAAGTGGGGAATGCATAAAGGAACATCCCATTCCATGAAAATGGTAGGGAGTCCAGCTTCCAAGCTTGAGGGTGAGGGACCCTGGCACAGAAAAGAGCAAGTTGTCTGTTCTGAGGGGAGGAAAATAAATCCATCTGTGGAGTACCCCACAGTTGAACTAGATCCAGAAACACATCCTTGTGAAGCATCCACTCATGGGATGGTGTCATGGGATCTTCTCAGTGCATCTGCCACTGAGTTCTGAGCAGAGGGAAGGTACATTGCATGCAGTGAGACTTTGTACTGAACAGCCAACTCCCACGCTTTGATTGCTAGGTGACAAAGAAGATAAGATTTTTGACCCCCCCCCTGCTTATGTACCAAAGGACTGTAGTATTGTCAGTGGGAATCTTGAGGGGCCCTGGTAGAAGGAGAGGATGCAATGCCTGTAAGGCTAAAATCAAAGCCCTCATTTCCCTGACATTTATGTCCGCTCTCCTATTAGTGGGTGACTACAGTCCCTGAACCTTTGTGAAAGCAAAGCTTGCTCCACAACCTAAACCTGAGGCATCTGTATAAAGTTTCTGTACTGGTTGAGGGATTTGAATAAGTCAACCAGGATTCTGACTGAGCTGCTGCATCCACCACCCTAGCTCTTTTTTCAAGCACAGAAGAGGAATGACAGTCTTCAAGAGATGAGTATGCTGAGGCCAGATGGTTTTCAGAAACCACTGGAACTTCCTCATGTAAAGTTTTGCAAAGGGCAACATGGGGATTGTACCAACCATGAATCCAAGAAGTCTGAGGAACTCCCTGGCAGTGATGGAAGGAAGAGGTAGAAAAGATGCTATGAAAGCTGTGAAAGGAACAGCTTTCTCTGAAGGAAGAAATACCATCAACAAATCTGTTCTGAACCTGCACCCCAGAAAAATGATATCCTGACTGGGTGAAAGAGTAGAATGTTTGAAACTTATTGTGAACCCCAAGCCTTGTAGAAAAGGAACAGCTGCATCCAGGTGTTGGAGCAGAAGATCTGGATTGCTAACCAGAAAAAGCAGGTCATCCAGGTAAGGGTAAACTTGTAGACCTTTCAGTATTAAGAAAGCAATAGCTGAGGCTAAACACTTTGTGAAAACCCTTGGAGCCAGACCTCTCAACCATACTGAATTCCTCAGTATTTACCGGTTTTGAGGGAAAAATATTGGGGTGTCACAAATTCCCGAGTGGCCCCCTTAATTTCTAAATTTCCCATTTTTTTTTTTGTATTACCACTTTAAATTTTTTACTGTTGTTGTCACCACTCTATAGAGGCATGCATGATGACATCAGCTACTGCCTGTTGGACTTGGGGAAATAGGGAGTATAACATCGATGGCGGGCGGCATAATTTACATTTTGCAGTCCAGGTAAAACTATTGTTTGTTGTGCATTATCATTCTGTCAAGTTCGTTCCATGCAAAGCTCTAGATGCTCTTTCAACCATTTGCATTTGTAATGTCCACGGCTGTTCAACCATTGCTGCATTCATTCAGTTTAGAACTGGCTCTTTGCTGCATTCACAGCATTCAGTTTATTCACGGCAGTTCAACCATTATGACATTCAGTTTAGTTTTAACTGGCTCTTTGCTGTTGCATTCACGGCATTCAGTTATTTAGTTTAGTCAGCATTCAGTTCATCATGTTACATTTAGTGTGTCTATCTGCTGGCTGTGCAAAGAAAGCTCTAAATGCTTTTCAGACATTACAGTTGTTTGGTGCATTCAGTTTAGTGTGCATCTTTCAAACATTTGCATTTGTAATGTCCATGGCAGTTCAACCATTTTTGCTACATTCATTCAGTTTTAATTGGCACTCTGCTGCATTAACAGCATTCAGTTTATTTACTGCAGTTTCAACCATTATGTTATGGCATTCAAGTGGTTCTTTGCTGTATTCACTTATTTAGTTTAGTCAAAGCTATTTTAATGGTTCATTCATTCAGTTTTAACTGAATAAAATGAAACAAGTCATGGGCTTTCAGAATTGCCAGTTAGCTGAAACACCTGATGTTCATAAGGATCATTTGCATATATCCCATGTGCCTCAGATACAAGAGGTTTGGGAGGTCACTCAGTGGAATTTCTAGCTTTGCTGGAGTTTTCATTTTGTTTAACTGACTCTTTGTTGTATTCACTTATTTAGTCAGCACAGGTAGGTGTGTGTGTGTGTGTGTGTGTGTGTATAAAATGCTCCAGGTAGGTATACTTGGTGGGTAGGGTAACTCAGGCTCAAACCCTGTACCTTAAGTACAAGGAGCAAGAGCCTGAGTTCTCGACCCATACCAATACTTCTGATTGAATGAGTTACAGCTCTCAACTGTACAACTTTTCACAGAATGTCTGGAATGTTTGGCTTATATTATTTTTGGTCTGTTCCTCTTAAAATTTGGATGGTTCAGTGGTAGTGTTGTCACTTCAAAGCAAGAGGTTCACTGGTTCAATTCTCGGCTGAAATGCCTTGTGTGTGGAGTCTGCATATCCTCCCTGCATTTGTGTGGGTTTCCTCTGGGTGCTCCAGTTTCCTCTCATGATACAAAGACATACATCTGGACTCTGTTTCTCCCCAGGCCTCTACTGAAAATTGGCTTTGTATCAAGTCGGACTTTCCCAGTAAACAAATGTTAAATAAAAATAAAATTTATGGTTTTCTGGGAAATCAGTGAGAACTGAATTCATTAAATAATGATAGCCATTTAAGTTTCAGTCTTCCTATCTTTCAGGAATTGCATGGTAACAACATTTTATTATAGCAACTTTCTAAGATTATACAAGCAATGCTTAAAATGTGTTCCCAGTTTTGGGCCTTTGTCTCCCCCCCCCCCCCAATAAATTTTGGCTTTTCCCTGATTTCTTGTGTTGCACAGTTCTTCAGGGAAAGATAAGTTTAGTGCTGCTTATGCAAAGTCTACTTGCATTGTTAGTAGCACAACAGGTAGTATACTTGTTTTTGCTGCAGAAGGCTGTGGGTTCTACTCCTATGATATCTACATGGATTGCTGATACGGTACTGTGCTGTACTTTTAAAGGGGGTGGATGCTGCAGTCCTGACAATGTCCTCCTTTGGCAGAGATACCTAGCAACTATGAACCTATCAGTTTGCCATCCATTCCCTATTGAAATATTACTAGCTTATCATTTTTTTAATGTAACATAAACAATTTATTCTTCAAGGGCAACAGGCACTTTATTTGTAGATGAAATGAAATGTAAAGTTGTTTGCTAGCAGCAACCTTTTCATTAGTTACAGATCTCTTTAATATGGAATTATTTAGATTACTTTTACTTCTGCAAGATTGTGCATATTTACTGATACTGGTGGACTGTAAATGTTTGAGTAGACTTTTATGATGGAAATGTTCTGAATTGGGCAGTTTTGTCATTACTGGTTCATACATTTTGTTTCATTGCTTACTGGAAAAAATGTTCTAAACAATACATTTAAAACGTGCTCTAACAAGTGTGCTGTATTTTACAAGAAATATAATTTAATACAGTACAGAAGGTGCATCAAAGAACACATGTATGTTTCGTGTGCAAGGGCCCTATGATTTGAAAACAGCCCAAAGGTAATCTTTATCCGCCACTGGCCAGCCCAGATACATTTTCTTTGGATGTGGGTTTCAATGCTGTTTCAATGAATGTGAGTTTCAAGGGCAGAGAAGTTTTAATGCCAAGTCTATTTGTGTTTGTGCTATAAAATGTAAAATAAAATACAAATAATCATTGTAGAAGTAAAGCAGTATGCACATTACAGTGTTTATGGTAAATGGGACGAAACAACCAAGTAATGGGACATTGGAATGGCTGCAGTGGGACTCTGGGCTGGGGCCATATTTTGGTTGTCTGCTCTTCAGTTAGCATTTGAAAGTTGGTATCCCACAATTCCATTGAAGTGGGCATGGTTACAAAATTATGTATGCAAAAAGGAAGTTATGTCTTACCATAATGTTCCATCTGTGTTGTTCATCTTCTTTCATTCATCAGTGACGGGTTTGGTTCCGAGCTCTTGAAACCAAGTCGGCCTATTACCAATCTCGCGCCAGCCAGAAAACTCTCAAGATAAGTCTCCCTGTTACCTCAGATCGAGTTTGCTACAGAAAAGGAAGTAAAGTAGAGGCCATTTCTGCACAAGTACCCTAAGGCACCACTTAGACCCAAAGCATCACCCAGAAACCTTTGGAGGGGGAAGGAGGGTGGGAAGTGATGAATGAAAGAAGATGAACAACACAGATGGAATGTTATGGTAAGACATAACTTCTTTATCTGATGTTAATCTTCTTTCCATTCATAACTGATGGGACAGAATCCCAAGCTACCTTGAGGTCCATGGGTGGCCCTTATGGAAGAACATTCCTGAGTACCATTGAGCCGAAGGCAGCTCTCCTTCTGGAGACCAAATCCAATTTGTAATGATTGATAAAGGTATGAGGCTTAGCCCAAGTAGCTGTTGCACAGATGTCAACCATGGAAGTCCTGCAATGGAATGCCACAGATGTTGCCATAGATCTAGAGGAGTGAGCCTTAACTTTTGGCATAGGTTCATTATTGAGGGAATAGATGAAACATATGCAGTCCCTTAGCCATCTTGACAGGGTAACCTTGGAAACAGTCTCTCCCATTTTGAGACCAGAAAAAGAGATGAAAACCTGTTCAGATTTACGGATAGGTTTGGTCCTGTCTAGGTAAAATCTCAATTGCCTATGTACGTCTAAGGAGTGAAGGCAATACTCTCCTCTATTGGCAAAATTCAGAAAAAACACTGGTAGACCAATGGTCTGGTTAATGGAGAATTCAGAAACAACTTTTGGAAGAAAGGATGGAATCGTCCGAAGTGATACTCTGTCTTTATGAAAGACCAGACAGGGCCTCTTGATACACAATGCCTGCAGTTCTGAGACTTTTCTGGCAGAGGTAATGGCTACCAGGAACAAGAATTTCCAAGACAATGACTTTAGGTCACATTTCGTAGCAGGTTCAAAGGGTTTTTGAGTCAAAGACTGAAGGACTGAGTGAGGTTCCATGGTTCCACGGGCTGTCTGACAGGAGGCCTGATAAGAGAGGTCCCCTTGAGGAAAGCTTTACAAAGGCATAAAGAGATAAGAGGGGTGCCATCTATACCATTGTAGAAATTGCCGCTAGATGCACTCATACCATAGAGGTAGAGGCTCCATTAGCAAAAAACATAGCCAAGTATTGAAGCACTGCAGTAACTGGAGCTGAATTTGGGTATAGCATGTTATCCTTGGACCAGATGGAGAAAAAGTACAGTTGTGTACACTTACCATAAATGTAGATGTTCAAGTGTATTCACTATTGCAGTCATCACATTTGGGTTATCTGCCTGCAGGTAGCCCTCAGTCGGCTTGAATACCAGAGTCTTGGGATTTCTATGTCAGATGCTGTCACTTCTTCCATGACGTCAGGGGTTTAAAACATGCAGCTGACGCCATTACATCAGTTTTTCTTGCCCCAGACATCAAGAACCCCCACAATAGGAAGCAATTACATGGTGTGGAACACTCCCAGTAGAAAGTAAATACCAATGTTATAAGATATGGCCAAACAAAAGAGAACAGGTAGAAGTATAGAAAAGTCAGTGGGCTGGAGGGAGGGTAACCAGGACTGCAACAGTGAATACACTTGAACATCTACATTTATGGTAAGTGTACACAACTGTACTATGTTCTTCGTGTTTCACTGTTGCAGTCATCACATTTGGGTTGATTCCCAAAGCTGAGGATGGGTGGAGGCAGTCAAGAAGCATTAAGGCTGGTAAGCAGGCACTGTAAGACTGCTGGGGCAAATCTAGCTCTGGATTTAGAAAAGATAGGCAAGTAGTACTGCTTGGTGAAGGTGTGTACAGAGCTCCAGGTTGCAGCTTCCAGGATGTCCCTGGTAGGGACTCCCCTGAGAAATGCTGTAGAGGTTGATGTAGCCCTAGTGGAATGTGTTCTGATCCCCTGTGGGGTAGGTTTCCTATGTTTTTTGTAGTAGAAATGGATGCAGTTTACTATCCATTTAGAAATGGTTTGCCTTGAAATGGCCTTGCCCTCTGTCCCTGTAGCAAAGCTGACTAGCAGCTGGTCAGATTTTCTGAAAGGTTTAGTCCTGTCCAGACAGAACCTAAGCTGCATGTGCACGTCCAGGATCCTTTCCCTTTTATTTTGAGGATTAGGGAAAAAGGTTGGCAAATGAATGGATTGGTTTAAAGCCACACTAGACACCACCTTGGACATAAATGATGGTTAGTCCTGAGTGAAACCCTGACTGCATGGAAGATAAAGAAGTGTTCCACGGCCATAAGGGCCTGCAATTCAGACACTCTTCTTGCTGAAGTGATGGCTAGAAGTAAAGCTGTTTTCCAGGAGAGGAATTTTAACTCTGCTGAGGCAGCAGGTTCAAAGGGTGGAAGCGTGAGTTTTTCCAATACAAAGTTAAGGTCCGTGGCTGGAGTGGGAGCTCTCCTGGGGAGGGGGTCTTAAATTGTTGGCTCCTCTAAGGAAATGTTTGACCAGAGGATGAGAGAAGAGGGATGGCTCAGTATTATATTGAGCCCAGATGGCAGAGGCATGAATCTTAATTGAAGAGAAGGATAGGCCTTTGTGGAGCATTTCTGTTAAGTAATCTAGTACATGAGGTAAGCTGGGCACAGTTGTGTCCATTCCTTGAGACTGGCTCCAAGAACAATATCTTTTCCACTTTTCTGAATAGGATTTTCTAGTACTAGGCCACCTTGCCTCAAGGATGACATCCAGCACCTGCTTATTGAGGGTTGCTGGTGATGAGTTCAGGGGATGAGCCAGACTGCTAGGTTCAGGATTTGTAGCCAAGGATGCAAAATCTGTCCCTCCTGCTGGGACAGCAGGGAGGGGTCTGAGGCAGGTACCATGGTGGCAGTACTGTCAGACTGGGCAAAAGTGGGTACCAGTGCTGGTGTGGCCAGTCTGGTGCAATCAGTATTGTCCTTGGCTTGTCCTGTTTGATCTTTAGTAGAACTTTCGGTAGGAGGGGCAGAGGGGGAAAGGCACAGATTGAGAGGTTTTCCCATGTAAAGGACATGGCATCCACTTTCCATGCTTGGCTGTGGGGAGTTCTGGTGCAATATTCGCTCAATTGATAGTTCTGAGGGGAAGCAAAGAGGTCCTGTGGATCAGTAGTTTGAATGATTTGGGTTCCAGTTTCCATTCATGTGGGTCCATTAGATTTCTGCTCAAGTCATCTGCCAGTGAATTTAGTTTGCCTGGCAGGAATTGAGCTTGCAGGTGCACTTGATTGATTAAGGCTGTGTTCCACACAGCCATGGCTAACCTGCAGAGTGGGTAGGAATGGGTTCCCCCCTGCTTGTTTATGTACCACATAACTGTGGTGTTGTCTGTCTTTATCAATAGTTGCTCTGGAAGAATAAGGCATTTGAAGGCTGTCAGAGCATTCTGTATAGCTAACATTTCTTTTTGATTGATATGCAGGTGTATTTGCTTTGGGCTTCATTTGCCTTGAATGCATTGTCTTGCCATGTGAGCCCCCCATCCATAGTCTGATGTATCTGTTGCTAGGGTTTGGGTGGCAGGGGGTTGAATGAAAGGGAGTCCTTTGTCGTGGTAGCAGGCCTCTGCCCACCAAAGTAACTCTGCCCTTAGGCAAGGAATGATAGGAATCATTGTTTCCAGATCCTGAGAATGTTGGCACCAGAGACTTTTTAAGTACCACTGAAGTTTCCTCATACGCAGTCTTGCATATGGAATTAGTAGACTGCAAGAGGCCATAAACCCTAGGGCTTGCAGTCCTTTTCTTGCAGATAGCTGGGTTTTGGTGGCCAGTAGATTGAAGTAGTTTGTCAAATAAATTTGTTTTTCTGGAGTGAGGAATGCCATCTGGGAAGCTGTGTTCAAACTTGCTCTCAGGAATACAATCTGTTGGCTGGGTACCAGATGTGATTTCTTTTCGTTGATTGTGTTCCCCAGTGAAATTAGAAGTCTCTCTACAAATGTCAGGTGCTGGAGTAGCAATTCCTGACTGTCCACCTGAATCAGGCAATCGTCCAAGTATGGTTAAATTTGAAGTCTTCTCTGCCTGCAATATGCAATGGCTGGAGCTAGGCATTTTGTGAATACCATGGGTGCAGTAGATAAGCCAAAGGGAAGCACAGAGAACTGATAGTGCATAGAGCCTGTCCTGAAATGCAGATATTTCCTGCAAGATTACCTTATGGCAATGTGCAGATAAGCTTCTTTTAAGTCCAGGGTGGCTAGCCAGGAGTCCTTGGCTAGCATAGGAAGCAGCTGTTGGAGAGTAAGCATTTTGAACCTTGGAATCACCAGGAAGTTGTTGAGAACAGACAGATCCAGGATAGGGCGCCAAGAGTTTTCTTTTCTGGGCACCAGAAACAGTCTGGAGTAAAAACCTTGTCCCCTTTGCTCTGCTGGGACAGGTTGAATAGCCTTGATACAGAAAAGAAAAAAGTACTTGCTTTTGGGCCTCTGCCCACTGGTTTGGGGGAGGTCTGGCTATCCTCTTGGGGTTGGCAGTGAGTGGAAGTAGAATCTGTATCCCTGGGATACAGTGTTTAAGACTCATGTGTCCTGGGTAATATACTCCCAGTTTTTTGCACGCAGGGTGAGTTTTCCTCCTAAGGGTGCAAATACTTGGGCAAGGCTTGGAAGAGTTAAGGATAAGTCACTGCGAGATTTTACCAAAGGAAGGTGGCTTACTACTCCATTTTAGAGGTGGGAGCACTCCATTGCTTAGATCTGTGCATACCCTGAGACTGTAATCTTGATGGTCTGCTGCCCCTGTACTTGGACTATGAAGGTCTGGGAGGGACTGGAAAGGACCAGCTTTTAGAAGGCCAATGCCTACTGAATCTAGGTGGCTGTATCTGTAGGAAATATTTAACAGTTTGCATAGATTTAGCTTTTTCGTCCATCTTTTTGAGGATTTCTTTTGCTTTATTGACAAACAGGCGTTCTTGGTTTAATGGTGCATCTAGTAATTTTGCTTTGACATGGTCTGGCAAATTTTGTTCCTTAAACCAAGCATGCCTTCTAAGAACAGACCCAGTGACAGCAGCCCTGCAAGATGCTTCTAAGGCATCAAAACCACATTGCAAAGTATGTTTTCCAACTTGGTTAGCAGAATGCATTAACTCTTGTAAATCTTTATGTTCTGCACTGTCAGGAATCAACATCATTTTCTGTTTAATTAGCTCCATAATATGCAGCTGATACTTTAACATATGAAACTGGCAATTTAAAGCCCTGATGGCAAGAGTAGCAGAGGTGTATATGTTCTTACTCCATCTGTCTAAAGCCCTAGAGTCCCTGTCCGAAGGGGTAGGGTTTTTGGCTGTTGTAGCCGTAATGCCTTTAGGACCCTGGGAAATGGTCTCTGGATCTGCAGTAGGATTCTTAAAGAGAAATTTGTGGGAGTCAGGTGCTCTGTAATACCTGTCAGGTTTCCTGGGAGCTGGAGGCAAAGTATCAGGGGTAAGGCTGGATTCCAAGAAGACATCTACAATTTCCAGAACAGGAGGGATAGCTAGAGGCTTGTGCTGAGGCAAGTTTAAAAATTCCCTGACTCTCTTTTTGGACTGTGGGTAGTCCTGGCACTCCCAGTGAAAATGCTCTCTAAGGGTATGCAGGTTTTCACCAAAAGAAAAATCTTCTGGTGAGGAAGCAGAGGGAATGGAATTCTCTGCATCAGAACCCTCATAGGTAGATAAGGGCATGTCCTGGTAATCAGAAGGATCAGAGTCAACAGACTCATGATCTGAAGAATCAGAAGGAAAATTAGTTATTGGACTTTTTGAGGGGAAAGACTGGCTTCCCCTAATTAAAGTTATAAGATCTTCAGCCATTCTAAGCATTTGTTTCTGAGGCATGTGGGCCTGAAAATGCGCTTTGGTCGTCGGTTTCCTAGGCATAGTGCCAACTCTGGGCCTGAGAAATTTGGTATTTTGGTTTGAAATTAAGTCATCAGTTTAATATGAAAATCGGAAGGTCTGAATACACCCTCAGAAGCCGGTGCCTGCACAGTGGCTCTGGACCCATCCAAGGCAGAGATATCCGCAGGTTCCATAGTCGAAGAAGTATCTCATGGCATACCAGAGTCAAATGGGTCTCAGTAGAGGCCTGTAAATCTGTAGAAGTGGGTATCAGGGGCTGCGAAAGCACCTCACTGAGTATCAGCGGACTGGTGACTAGATTAATGGAAGCCTCGATCAGCAGTTTTAGACCTATGCGGTCTGTCTCTATCTTTATCCTTATGTTTTTTCAGATCAGTAGTCGGATGGCTTATCGAAGCCATTTTGGAATACGGAGAACGAGAGCGAAATAATTTAGTGACAAAAATAGTCCATCAACGAATAGTTTGGGCGTTGAACAAGACACAAAACCGACAGCAAGGAACGTTGTGGTCTGGGCCTAAACAGGTGATGCAGTAAGAATAAAAATCTCTGTGAGGTATTTGCTTTCCACAGGCAAGACAATTATTAACTTTTTCTGACATCAGTTAGAGCAAGAAAAAAGGATCCCCAATGGGGTACTTATCTTTTAGAAGACTTCAGGTCTGAAACTCGAAAAACGAAAATTTCAGGAGGCGGCCAACCGGCACTTGTGAACTGCTTCTGCTTCGGACACTGCACGGCAAGAAAAGCTGATGTAATGGCATTGGCTGCATGTTTTATACCCCTGATGACCTGATGTCATGGAAGAAGTGACAGCATCCGACGCAGAAATCCCAAGACTCTGGTATTCAGGCTGACTGAGGGCTACCTGCAGGCAGATAACCCAAATGTGGTGACTACAACAGTGAAACACGAAGAACATCCTTTTCCATTTATCCTGATATAGTCTTCTGGTGGATGGTTTGTGAGAGGCCGGAATGATGTCAAACAAGCGAGGAGAGATTAGCTTGCCTGGCGACTAGTGGAAGTGGAGAAACCAAGCTGTCAGCTTGAGACTGGACAGATTTGGGTGACTCAATCCTTGAGGGTGAGTAATCAGATCTGGTAGAGGGTCCAGAATCCATGGCGGGTATACCAGGTGAGGCCGAAGGAAGAGGAACCAAACTTGTCGAGGCCAGAATGGGGCTATGAGGATCACCTTGCATCTCAACCAAAGAGCTTTCTTTAGAAATTGTGGGATCAGAGGGATGGAAAGATAAGTGTAAAGAAGTCCTGTGGGCCAGTTGTGGATCAGAGGGTCCCTCGGTGATTCCCCCTTCGAGGGAAGTAGGGCGATATAGCTCCTGCACTTGGTGCTTGATGGGGAAATGAAAATATTGCAGCAAGGCTGGCCCCAGTGGCTGAAGATTACAGATGCCACCTCAGGGTTGAGGGACCACTCATGAGGCATGAGGATGCATCTGCTCAGTTTGTCCACAATCACGTTGGAGCTCCCCAGGATATGCACTGCTATTAGAAAGCGGTTCGAAGCTATCGCCCACTGCCAAATTCTTATGGCTTCTCAACATAGGGAGTAGGACTTGGTTCCTCCTTGCTTGTTGATATACCAGACCACTGATATAGTCTGACTGAATTGCAATTGTCCCAGAAGGAAGAGCTGAAGCATCCATGGTCACAATGGCTGAGGGGGCTGAAATGGGAGACTCCAAACTTCTACGTCTGGCCTCATCCACCAAAGCAGGTCCTGTTTGCAGAAGTTGGTTATTCAAATCTGGTAATTGAGGGGGTGATAGCTTGGGAACCATTTACACAGGAGCCATTGCAGAATCCACATATGTAGCTTTGCTAGTGGCACTATTGGGATTGACACAGCCATAGAACCTAGGGTCTGAAGAACTTCTCTTGCAGAGACTGTTTGATAGAGTATCACCCGGAGTTGAAGCCTCAATCAATGGGAGTCTGTGAATTGGGAGTGATACCAGACAGGAGTGGGTATTGAACACTGCTCCAATGAACTCTATTTGTTGTGTAGGGATAATGTTTGATTTCTCCCAATGTACTGTTATTCCCAACAATTTTGCCAGAGAGAGAGTATAACGTAGTCCTGTTACCAGAAGATGCTCGGTGGGGACAGTAAGGAGCCAGTTGTCCAGATATGAAAACACCCGGAATCTTTTTAGTTTCAAGTGAGCTGTTACCACTGCCATGCATTTCGTGAACACTCTGGGGGCTGTAGAGAGACCGAAGCAGACTCCTGGAGCATTTGTTCATCTTGATGTGGTAATACACATCCCAGAGATCTATAGAGCACATCCAATCACCTTCTCTTAAAAAGGGAAGAATGGACTTAACCGTGACCATCTGGAATTTGGTTTAGGTGACAGACTTGTTTAAGCTGCTGAGATCCAAAATGGGGTCTCCAGTCCCCTGTCTTTTTTGGCACCAAAAAGAATCTCAAGTAAAATCTGGATCCGCACTGGTCTGGTGGAACTGGTTGGATGAATTTTTTGAGACAGCTTTATAATTTCTAAAGCTGCTTCTTCCTTTTGATTGGGTGAAATGTCGGGAAGTTTTCTTGGAAATTTTGGCTGACAAGAAAGGGGAATGGTGTAACCTCTGGTGATAATGCTCTGCACCCAATGATCGGTGGTGATATAATGCCAGGCAGCTTGCTGCAGAGAGAAATGACCCCTGACTGCTTCCAAAGATAGGCAATCGGGCCACTCCTCAGGAGTGCTGCTAAGGCTGTCCAGAGAAAGAGTCCCTTGGAGCCTTGGTTATGAGGACCACCTCTGCCTCTACAGGGGCATTTTCTGGAATTGTTACCCCCTCTGCCTCTGGGAGTATCATCACACCTGCACGGTTAAGTCCATTCCTCCCTTTTTAAGAGAAGGTGATTGGATGTGCTCTTATATCTCTGGGATGTGTATTACCACATCTGGAAAGGACCCTGAGATTTTTTATGCCATATTTTCCCACTCCTCTCATTCCTGGAAAAGGTATGTTGAGGGTTGTAAAACCATAGGCCTACGGCAGACAGGGTTTTTCTGTCTTGCTCACACCTGGCTAGAGTGTCCTTCACTTTGGAGCCAAAAAGGGACGAAGCTTCGATGGGAGCATTCAGAAAGGAAGACTTGAAGGGATTCACGAGGTCACAAATGCGCATCCAGGCATGACGCCTCATAACAATGCCTGAACCCGCTGCTCTAGCCGCCCCTTCGGTCGCATGGATACCGATTCCAGGGTTGTGAGCTGCAAGGCCACATTGTCCCTGACCTCATCAGACAACTGTCCTGTGAGCATCCCAGAGAGTTTGGAGATCAAGTCACTTTGGAGCCTCGTAAACTGTGCCAAATAATTCAGGGGACCATATAGCAAAGGTCACTGATGCAAAAACATGCTTCCCAAGTCTGTCCACTGCCCAGGACTAGCTGTTGAGTGGGTGGACAGTGGGACTTTCCTCAGCCAAGTCCTTTTTTGTGGCTGTCGCTAACACTGTAGCATCAACTGGTAACCCTTTGGACCAATGCAGGTTCTTCTTGGGAGGGGAAAGAATTTTGTCTGGTCTCCGAGGGATCACCTCAATGGAATCAGGGGTCTTTCAAGCCCACTGCATGATGAGCTGGACAAGCTCATTGGTAAACGGGGTCAGCCAAGAGGTAAAAGGCTAGGCAGAAAAAACCTGCAGGAACACTGACTCCTCAGATGAAGGGTTGGAGGGCTTCCAGTCACCTCTCTGCTTTAACATTTCCAGGATGTCTCTGAAGGAAACATCATCAGAAGGTGAACTTGGGGACCCTTCACCATCATTGTAATCCCTGTCTTCCATTAAGGACTCCTCGGGTGAGTCCATGTGCTTCCTCTTGCACGTCTGAGGGGGCTCCTCAGTGGGGGTCTCTGAGGAGGACTCAGAAGAGCAGGTACCCTGAACAGGAGTGTCCTGCGGCTTCTCTGTCCGGTATTCAGGGTGAGTGGTCTGTGACAGCTGTAGTTCAGGGGGTGAAAACTGGGGTTCCAACATCAAAGGAGTGCTGCCAGAAGCAATAGCCCTCTCCATCGTGAGGAAGGCAGGCCCACCCGAAGAGGGATGGGAACAGAGAAAGACGGCCTCAGGACTGGAGTCATACCCCACTCTGATGAACCCACCACAAAGGATGGAGCCTCAAGCAGGATCGGCGTGGATGTGGCTATCGGTACCGAGGATGAAACTGAGGAGAGAGAGGCAGCTCCATACCCCAGGCTGATGCGCCCATTCCTCAATCCCCAAACTGAGGAAGGATCGGTCCAGCGGGAACTGAAGACCAAAGGAACAAACTTGGAGCCAGAGTGAGATTAACTGTAGGCGCCGAGGTGATGAGTTCCAAGAAGAATGTCAGAGCAGAAGGCTTTGGAACCAAGATGGTCAAAGCAGGAGCATAAGATGGGGTCCGTGGATAAGACAACCCAAGTCCTACAGGTGGATGGGTCTTAGAAAGTGAGGGAATCCCCTGGTTAACAACAGCTGGTCTACAAGATGCACCAGATCGTGTTCTGAAAGGCTCCTGGTGGATCTAGAGGATACTTCAGATGGAGTCAGGACGTTTGAGGAACGCTTGGCCCAGAAATGGATCTATGGCAGGGGAGTATTGGGTCCATGGTGCAAGGTCTCTAGTTTGAGAATGAAAGTAAAGGGGGTCAAATCCATTTAGGTCAGTACAACGCTCGGTGCCGAAGTGGCACTCGGGAGCCAAAGCAGTCGATTCCAAAATAGAAACTAAAGGCATAGTCGAAGGTGTGCCCTGAGCTGAAGTGGCCACAGGTGCTGAAGTTGAAATAGGCATAGTAAGGTCTATGATAGGTGCCGGAGGCAGAACCAGTGCCGAAACGGGTGCCGGTATCAAAGGTTTTAAAATGGTTGGAGCCGAAGAGGCAGATTTATGCTCCGAAGATAACTTTGGGACCTTTGATTTCCCAGGCTTGCTCTGATCAACCAATGGTGAAGAAGGAACAGAGTGGGATCTCTTTTTGTCCTTAGAAGGAGGGGTTGAGACCTCCATCACAGAAATGGCCTCTGAGAAGGGAGACTTGAGTAACCCTTTCAGAATGAGTTTATTTTTGCGCTCATTAAGAGTGGGTTGACTGAAACTCTGACAAATGTCACATGGAGGCTGCACCGAAAGGAGGGTCACTCCCAAACAGTATACACAATCATCATGAGAATCACTATTAGGTAACTTGCCCTTACATTAAGTACAATTCTTAAAACCTGAAGTACCCTTCTTATCAGACATCTTGATAGAAAAAACACCACAGACCAACTGTAGAATCCAACAATAATTAAATCAACTCCATTCAAAATAGTCACAAATATAACAGTAAACTGGTATGTAGAGAAAAGAAGGGAAACACCTGAATAAAAGTCAAAGCTAACAGGTTAAACTGGAGAGACAATACTAACTATGGTATTGAAGAAATACCACAAGGGTAAGGGAGGAAAGGCCATACCAACAACGGTACTTGAAAGTTTATCAACGGTAACAATGGGTAGGGAGGAAAAAACAAAGTTAGACAGAAGAAAAGCCACTAGAAATACTAATCTCTTAATAAAATATGAAGATATCCAAAATTTTTCACACAAATATCAAAAACGTTTCACTTGGCTGAGAGCTCGGCTGAAACGCGGCTTTACAGCTACATAGCAAACGAGATCTGAGTTAACAAGGAGAAGGGCATTCTAGGTACAGACTTAGCTCGAGAGTTTTTTGGCTGGCGTGAGCTTGGTAATAGACTGACTAGGTCCCGAAAGCTCGGAACCGAACCCATCAGTGATGAATGGAAAAAAGATTAACATCAGATTTTTATGTTATCAGCGTACAGATTTGTACCTGTTTTTCATGGGCTTTTGTCCAGATTTTTGATGTTTCCAGGTTGAGAGGTATGCTTGGAGCAGTACAAAGACCAAAAGGCAAGACAGAGAACTGAAAGTGCCAGGAACCCACTGAGAAATGTAAGAACTTCCTGAAGTGAGGGTGAATAGGGATATGCAGGTAAGCATCCTTTAGATCCAATGAAGCAAAGAAGGCTTGAGGAGGCACAAGAGGGAGAATAGACTGTAGGGATAGCATCCTGAAGGAAGGCACCACTAGGAAGGTATTCAATTTTGAGAGATCCAGAATGGGTTTCCAAGGATCCTCTTTTCTTGGAACCAAGAACATCCTGAAAAAAAAAACCTTCCTTGCTGTTTTGAAGGGGCTGGTTGAATGTTGTCTTGTAGAGAAAGCTGAGCTAGCAGATGAGGAAACAGATGTAGTTGGTCTGAGGGCAGTTGAGGAATCCTCTGAAAGGGGGGAAGAGACTTCCAAGTTATGAAATAGCCACTTTGAATAATGGATATCACCCAGGAGTCCTGAGTGATCTCCCTCCAGGCGGAAATAGAAAGGTGAAGAGACAGAGAGGTATGACTTGGAAGTTGGGGGTGGATGTCACAAAGAGTCTGGTCTGGACTGAATGGGCTGCTGAGGGGATGGAGCAGAAGTAGTTTTTGATTGAGGAAGTCTTCTAACAGATTTATGTGGCCTAGAACCAAATGGAGCTGAAGAAGAGGAAGACCTGGATGGTTTTCTAATAAAAGGAGTTTTAGCAGGGAAATTCCAATGAAATGTAGGAACTGGAGAAATTATCAGGAGCTTTAAATTGTGGAGCTCCTTACCTTTCTGTTTGAGAGTTTTAATGAGTTCTGCAGCAGCTTTTCCAAAAAGAGCAGAATTATCCAATACAGCATCAAGCAGTTTTGCCTTTACATCATCTGGAAGAGCCTGTAGATGCAAGCCAAGAGCATCTCCCAAAAACAGAAGCAGAAGCTGCAGACCTGGATGAAGCTTTTACAGTGTCATAGCTGCATTTAATGGCATGCCTAGAAACCTGTGAAGATGCAGCTAAAAGAGAAAGGGCCAAGGACTTAGCTTTTGAATCCGGAAGCTGAGACAGAGCCTGGGAAGCTTGTGAGAACAAAGCTAGAGAATACCTATGCATATGGGTCTGGTAATTAATGGCCCTGATTGCAAGGGTTGAAGAAGTGTAAACATTCTTAACTAACCTCTCTAAAAGTTTACTTTCTTTGTCTGAAGGAAGTAATCCTGTAGCAGGGACAATCTGACAGGATTTGTTAGAAGTGATAGAGACAACTGCTGGGTTGGCCGAAGGACATTTAAAAAGAAATTTGCAATCCTCAGGGACATTGTAGAAATGATCCGGTCTTCTGGTAGCTGGTGCCTGTGAATCTGGGGTCGATGAAGCAAAGGCATCAAGGAAGGCTGGAAGCAATGGATGGTCAGCTGCAAGTGACCTCCACCTGAAGTAAGTCATAGTATCTCTTTTCTTCCTCTGAAATTTGAGAAGAATACCACTTAAAGAATTCCCTCATCTTATTGACCGTCTCCCCAAAAGAGAGTCCTTCCATGGATGAGTCTCCCACACTAGACTCTTCCTCTGGGGAAGCATATTCCAAGGGGGAAAGTATCTGGGTGGGATATGCTAAGGAGTCTTCATCTGAGAAAGACTCCTCTGAATCAGAATACTGGGCCAGGATAGCAGAGAAAGACTCCCGAGGACAAGACGGCAGCACATGGGAAGAGGACAAGACCAGGTCAGAAATGAGAAGCCAAAGCCAGAGGCCTGATGGCTATCAAGGCCTTAATAAGACCTTCAGAGAAAACGTCACAGTCCGATGGAATAGAAGGTACTGCAGAATGTTTAGCCTTTTGTTTGTTTTTACCAGGTCTGTCTGAAGCAGGAGCAAGGCCTGATGCAGACTGAATGGCTGAAGATTCCTGTTGCAAGGAAACCGAAACAGTTCTTGAGTCCTCAGAAATAAGTAGCCATGGTTCCCCCAAATCATCCAAACTGGACATCTGCATGGCCTCAGATGTGCTTGGATCCGCACTCCTGATGGCCTCTAATGTGGTTTCTGACAGAGACATGGACCCTACCTTTGACCATACCACCCAGTTTTCACCAACCTCAAGGGGTGCATCAGAGAAAGAGAAAGAACTCAGCTGAAGAGTATTTGGGCCTAGCTTTACCCACCTTCCTCTTCACTGATGGCTATGAGGAACTTGTGGAACCCTACATCGATGCCCTAGCCAGAAGTTTAAGCCTCTGGTTTTCAAGTTACAAGTTTAAAGCAGGCAGATGACTATGTAGTGTTTTACGGATGAAGGTCTGACAGAACAGGCTGATGGTCGTGGGTAGGCCCTAAACAAAACATACAGAGCTTGTGACTATCCTTATGTGGAATTTGCCTTCCACACATACACTTGCCCTTTCTGGATGACATTAACAATAACAAAAGGCAGAAGCAAACAAATCCCCAACGGGGTACTTATCTGAAGCTAGGAACAAAACGCAGATTCCAACTGCAGACCGAACATGTGTGTCAAACTTTCTGAATGGTGGTGAGAAAGTTCTGAGGATTGTACATGCGGACATCCCTTTTATGGATGAAGTTCCCTGAGCCTGTGTGTGACATTCCACGTACAGGCACTGTCTTGAATATTTTTTATACAAGCCAGACGTTGGGTCGATAGAATACAACCTATATGTAAAGAATACTGCAACACTGAACAGAAGGACATCTTGTTTTAAGCTGTTCACAGCAGTTATACAACTTCAGTCAAATTAGCTAAACTGCAGGCTTATATAAGGATTATCATCATGTAGATCCATGAGCTGTGACTTACAGTCCTCACCCCCCCCAACACACACACACACACACACTTCTTGGGGCGTCAAAGCTATCACTACAATCCAGCAGCTGTTAAGTAATGCATCAAGTAAATGGTTCTGCTACTCACCAGTGTGTGCAGCAGTAGGACATACCATTTTTATATCTTTAAGGCTGAAGAAACGTGCACTGTTTTTGCTCAAAAGTAATTTACAAGCAAAGTACCAATAATGGTACCTGTTTTTGAATTTGTGTTACATTTCTAATGCACAGATGCCTTTGTGTATTACATTCACCCACTTCTGTTACACTGCTACCCCATGATTTATACTGCAGTACACTAATGTGCATCAAAACCATAATCCGTGAGCATACTACATCAGTTGTTCTGTATATAAGACTATTTTCTACAAAACAGTTGCAGTAACAGAAACTATCACAAGTGGATCACCGTATAAAAATGTGGATAACTATTAGAGTTAATTGCGCAGGACAAACCATGCCACCATCAAATAAAAATATTTACCTAAATGATTCTGAAGCACAGTGCTGGCTGTTTGTAGTAATTTATTACGATGACTTCAATGCAGTATCATGGCTTTCTGTGGCATTTAGAGAAACTTGTAGAATATCAAAACATCTGCCATTTTTGCCCCCTAGACCAAACTGCCCATATAACTGATGTGCAGAGAGAGTAAGTGACAGGTGGTTACCCTATCAACTAGGTCCACTGATATAGTTTCTCTTCTTCTCGTTAATAAAAGGCAGTGAAAAACAAACAGTTTCACACTTATTTTTAAATACATTTATAACAGCTTCACAACATTTACATTTAAATACACTTACAGCAGCTACTGACATCAGCAGGACTGGCTGCCTATGCAATATGGTGGGCAATACTTTCTAAGAAAAACATTTCTCCTTTCCCTGTGGTATACCATGCAGGCATAAACTCCTCTTGTCAAAGTATATGAGAAATTAAGCTCAAAAAATGGCTTTTCCTTCCTGTGAATCCAAAGCAAGGGAATTTAAAGTTTTATAAAGTACAAGCAGGTTTCTGGTACCTAAATAATACTGGAATCATACTATAGGGAAAAAAGAATCTTAAGGGTTGAGAAAAGGCAGGAGAGGGTAGATATTATATTAAATAGCTGTTTTGTTTAGGTGAAGTGAGTGGGTTAAGAGAGAGTCAAGCCAGAGATGACAGTGAGTGAGGCCACTGTCTCAATATCTTCTATGACTGAAAATATTTGGTGGATCACTGCTTTAGCTTGTAATAAGTTCTGAATATTATAGCTTGTGTCTTAGAGTTAGTGATTTTTTTTCCTTGGAAAACCACTTGTACATGGTGACAACTTCTGCAAGCAATGAGGGAAAATAACTGTCTCTAATTATGACCAGATCATCTGCATAAAAACGGTGTGAAGGGAAGATTTGTCAGACTGATCTGAAGTGGCTGACAGGCTGAAAAGTGGGCTGTTTTCTTGGCAAGGAGGGGAACTACAAAATTTTATAAAAGAAAAAGAACTGCGGGCTGCTGAATAATCCACAGAAGGAATAAGTTCCACAAAGGAAATTTATTGGACACAGAACAATGTAGTTAGCACTTTCATCTTATTTCAATGAATAAAACTTCTTCAGTCAAAACATTTGCACAAAACACTGCCTTAAATACATGAATTAATCAACTAGCCACATAATGAAATCAATTCAAAACTTAAAGGCAAAATGTCACAATAACAAAAGTAAAAATGTAAAGCACCATTAAAAATCATTCAAATACTTAAAAATGAATAAATAACTAAGAATGACCCTAAAAATTATGTTTACAAAAATGCTGGAAATTACCTATTTATGTTTATGCAGGAAATGAACTATTGTAAGCAACCAAGACTGGAGCTATGTCAACATCTGATAATAGTAATTTCCAATTTTTGGAAATTATCTGATTGATGACATAAGCGTCAACAGTAAAATATGTAATAAAAGTGAGTTTATATGGTTCAGAATTATCAAAATGACCAGTGTTAATAATCAGAGAGGGGTTAGATCCCAAAATTGGTTTAAGTTGACCGTTAAATCTTTTATACTGCACCTCCAAAATCAAGTCATCCATTAATTGTAAAGGATAACCCTGTTTTAGAAACATATCATATAAGAGTTGACATTCTACTCTAAAATCATCCTCATCTGACACCATCCATGCCACTCTCATCAGTTGTCCCTTCACTATGAATCTCTTCTGCTGGTATGGGTGACAACTGGTGAAATGGAGGAATGAATTAGAATATGTTGGTTTCCTATGTACCCTAGCTTTAAAATAATTTGTGTTTTTATCTTTAAATAGTTCAACATGTAAATAAGTTATACACTCTGTTCCTATATTGTGTGAATTTCAAGAAGTGGGTAGATTCATTTAAATAGGTCACAAAATTCAAAATGTCATCAGTGATACCTTTAAACATAATAAAGACATCATCTAGGTATCTTGTGTAGTAATAGAAGATTTTCCTAAATATATTGTTGTCATTAAAGCCACGTTGCTGCTCCCAGTGGGACATTACAAGATTTGCTAAATTTGCCCCACATTGGGAGCCCATCACAACCCCTGTCTTTTGCAAAAACAAGAAACATCTTTATTAAATTATCACTGATGACACTGGCAATCAAATTTATATACATGAAAATAAACCATACTGATATATTTTCAGTTGCAAACATTATTACAAAACATATAATCTTTTACAAAGTCAAGTGTCAATCAAACATTACATAGCTCAATCAATTCCTGCATTCCCTTAAACCTCCGTCCTCCTCCAAAAGATTATTCTTCATGTATTGTTCCCGTAATTCCTATTTTTTTTCTTTATATAATTTACTCCTATCTTTTTCTAAAAATCCCAATTCCATTTTTTACCTCTGTAACTATATTCACTACTGCTAGTAAGGTTTGTTTAGACTTTGACTTCCATTTTTTAGTAACAGTTTTTTTTTTTTTTTTTTTTGGCAACTAACAGAACTAAACTCAGCAAGACCTTATTTTGTCTAGGCAATTCCAATATCATAGCTCAAAAAAACATTTCTTTAGTTACACCAATTTGTTCATCCAGTATTTCTGACTTCAGTCCCAAAACATATGTTCCCAATTACCTCTTTTCTTCCTGATCACACCTCTGACATTTGAAATGCTTCCAAGGAAAAATTCTTTGAAGTCTGGTTGGGGGTATAAAAATACCTATGCAAATATTTCCAAAGACCCTAAATCTTCTAGACTTTGTTGCATATGTGGGAGCCATATATGTATGTGTATATATGGTTCTACTTAAAATACTTGGAGAACCAAAACATCGACTTGCTTAACAGCGAAACATTCAAAACAGCGAATTCCCAGAATGGCGAATTTTGCCTCTGGGAAACTAACCACTTGATCGCCACAGACAAAAAAATAAATAACTAACTGAACAAATAAAACTCACCAAAGTGGAGTGTTTCGTCTTCCACACCCTCTAACTAAATATTCCAACTCCGGGATCACATTACAGTGGAGAAAATGGCAAAGGTCATCAGTGGTGGCCAAATGGTTAGTTTACAGGTGGGGAAATTCACCGTTCCAGGAGTTCGCTGTTTTGAATGTTTCATTGTTGTTGCCATCTTGCTGGTAAGTGAGTCGACGTTTTGATTACTAGATTATTTCAAGGGGAGCCATATATCTCCTCCCATTGTTTCTTTATGAATTGTGTATCCAATCTGTCTTTGCTATTCTGTCTAACCTCTAATGATTGATTCCTAAACTTAGCATATATTTATATGCCCTAAGTATCCCTTTTTTAATAGCAGCTTCTGTTCTAAATTATACTAAAAACTCTATCAGTGTCGGTCTTTTACTTAGGGTCCCCTATGCCCTTCTCCTTGCCTATACTCTGCTTTCCCTATCAAGGACTGACATCAATCTATAGCCTGCAGTACAAATAAATTCTTGGCCTCTTCCAAGTCTATTACCTTCCCTTCTCTAATTATTTGCTCTCGATACCTTAGTTCATTTGCCAGTTTTCTGCGAAAATTCCAGCCCCCCACTTTCCTGCTCTCTGTACCCTAAATTGCAGTCATTCCTGTGTTGGCTTAGTTCTTAGAATATTTGCTGCTAGTGTATAAATACAATATTCCCCTTTAATTTCTCCAAATTTTTTGGGTTTCTAATACCATGACAAGAATGGACCCCATTCCTAACTCAAAGTATGATTAAAGTTCATGAAACTAGTATTGTTTCAATCTTTGATGTCAGCCAGAAGTGCTCTTCACAGCACCTGGAAGTGCTCAGTAATGACTTCTTCTGCAATTCAGAGTTGCATGTATTGATAACATATCTAAATATAATTTTAGACTTTTTTCTAAGACCCGTTTTGGAGCTGTCTGGGTATCTTTCTTTCACATTGCTCTTGCTTCTGCCTGCAAATCATGATATTTTATGACCGTCTCTGTACCCAAGGGACTGTAGTCACTGGGTGTAGTGATTTCAGTGATTGATGCTACTTTTGTTTCATGGACCACTACATCTGGTTTTCTCACATCTACCTTTTGAACTGTTGGTAATGGGTGATCCCATGTGATGTAGACCATCATTTTCTATGATGTTTTGTGGCTCATGTTTCCAGTGTTTTTTCAGCTTCTTCAACATTACAATGTTTGCACAATCCCCAGTGCAACAGTCTTGCCACATTATTATGCCCTTCAGTATACAGTCCTTTTACCATTAGTGTATCACAACCAGCAACAAGGTGTGCTACGGTTTCCAATTCTGTTTAAAAAAACCTACATTTGCCAGTTTCTCCCATATGTTCAATGGACTTTCTAAACCAATTTGTACATAGCCCACTATCTTGTGCCACCAATATTAACCTTTCATCTTATGGTTTGAATTTGCCTCTCTTGAACCACTCCTGCTTTTGATCCTTATCAACATGAGGGTCTTCCAGGAGTTTTCTATACTTGAAATTATATTTACGCATTTTCCACATTTCTTGCCTTCTCATCTGATCCTTCACCTTATATATTTTCTTTTGTTTTTGGTACATTCAGTTGCCTGATTTTTATCTACTTCTGGTTTGATTTCCATTCCCTCTTGATGCCAATATGCTTCTGCTAGACTATGATGGCAAGTCATCTTAGATTTATTCTCCTTATGTTTCAAAACGTTCACAATGTTTGCATCTTGTGAGGTTAGTAGATATGTATGCAATCCCACGATTGTAGATCTATACATGTAATCACTTTCAAGGAGGCCCATCCCTCCTTCGGAACTGGGAATATATAATGTTAGTATGCACTGATTTTTATAAATCATTTGAGGAGCATGAAGCATCCTTGTTTTCCTGTTTAAGCTATCAGACAGCTTTTGGAGCCAATCACTCCAAAACTGAAAGTTAGGACAGGAAGCTTGAATTTTGTTCCTAGATGTCAGTGCTGTTCTCAGGATTAATTTAGGACATCTAAAATATTCCTTAAGTTTCTGTATGGTTATTGTTATATTCCTTAATGATCTGCTTCCAAAATCCCAGTCTCTCCTTACTTCTTTAGCTTCCTATCAAACAGATCATCTCTCATCATCTATCTCCAATAGATTTCTGCCCGTGCCATGTACAGGAGCCTGACCTATGTAGCTCTGAAATACCCCTTCAAACTGGGTAATCCCAAAAGTACAGTTGTGTACATGCACTGTAAATGTAGATGTTCATAGGTTGGTACTAGGCTATCAGCCCTAGGGCCTATACAAGCCTAGCCATAACAATTCCTTGGCTATTTCTTCACACACTATTTACTTCCCTGGATCCCTGTATAGCAGGGCAACTGACGTGATCTTTGGGTGTTCGAGTGTATTCACTGTTGCAGTCATCACATTTGGGTTATCCCTGCCAGGGTAGCCCTCAGTCGGCCCGAATACCAGAGGCGTAGTATTTCTGTGTCAGTTGCTGTCGCTTCAGGACTGACGTCAGGTCGTCAGCGATATGAAAACGGGCAACCAACACCATTACATCAGTCTTTCTTGCAGAGGAACCCGAAGCAGAAGCAGTTCGCACGAGTGCCAGTTGGCCACTACCTGCATTTTTCATTTCCAAATTGAAGCTGAAGTCTTCTAAAGCTAAGCACCCCCGTTGGGGATCCTTTTTTCTTGCTCTAACCAAAGTCAGAAAAACAGAACAATGGTCTCGCGTGTGGAAAGCACCGAGATTTTCATTCCTACTGCGTCACTTGTTTAGGCCCAGACCACGACGTCCCCTGCTGTCACTTTTGTGCTTTGTTCAACACCAGAACTATATGTCATTGGGCCCTTATTGTAGCTAGATATTTTCTCTCTCGACTTCCAATATGGCTTGGGTAAGCCATCCGACAACAGATCTTCCGAAAAAACGTAAGGATAAAGACAGAGAGACCGCACAGGTCCAAAACTGACAATAATGCTTCTGTTAAGCTAGTTGTCAGTTCTGCGGTCCTCAGTGAGGCGCTTTCGCAGCCTCTGATGCCTGCTTCTGTGGATTTGCAGGCCGCTACTGAGACCCTTTTGGAGTATGGTATGCCGTGAAACTCTTCGACTAAGGATCCTCTGGATGTCTCTACCTTGGATGGGTCCGGAGCTGCTGAGCAGGCACTGGCTTCCAAGGAAGTACATCTCACTACCGATACTCGACACAGCCCAATGACTTCTTTCTTGTCTACAGTTCTTTCGAAAACTACCGAGTTTCTAAGGCCCAGGGTACAAAATACACCCAAAAAAGACCCACGCTCAGGCCCATGCTTTTTTGCCTCAGGCTCAAATGCGTAAAATGGCAGAAGACCTTATACTGCTTATCAGGGGAAGCCAGGCTACCCCTTCCAAAAGAAAATGAGACTTGTCCCCAGTAGTTTTATCTGAACAGGAGTCTGATGACTCTGATGCATCTGAATATGAAGATATGGAACCCTCTCTGCTTATGAGGATTCTGATGCAGATGAATCCATCCCTTCAGCCTCCCCACCCAAGGACTTTTCCTTTGGGGAAACCCTACATACTTTAAGGAAGCATTTCCAATGGGAATGTCAGGACTATCAGTCAAAAAAGAGACTCTGGGAATACTTAGATCTTCCACAACACAGACCTCTGGCCATTTCCTCCTGTCCTGGATATTGTGGATGATGTCTTTATGGAATCCAGTCTGACCCCTGACACCCCCCCCCCCTGCTCCCAGGAAACCTGAGAGGTACTATACAGTTCCTAACTCTCACAAATTTCTTTTCAAAAATCCTACTGCTGACCACGAGGTCATCTCTCAAGGAATCAAAGCAACTTCAGTTAAGAATCCCACCCAGTCAGATAGGGATTCCCCAAGCTTTAGACAGATGGGGTAAAAAAAAAAAGTATACACCTCTGCTACTCTTGCTATTAGAGCATTAAATTGTCAGTTCCATATGCTGAAATATCAGCAACATACCATGGAACTCCTCAAACAAAAATATCTTCTTTCCCTGCTTGTGCAGAAAATTAAGAGTTACAAGAGTTAATGCATTCTGCAAGTCAAGTGACTAAGCACACCTTACAGTGTGGTTTTGATGCCCTAGAAGCATCTTGCAGGGCAGCAGTTACTGGTTCTGCACTTACAAGACATGCTTGGCTTAAGGAACAGACCTTGCCAGACCATGTCAAATCCAAATTATTGGATGCACCCTTGCACAAAGACAACTTATTTGGCACCAAGGCAGAAAAGGTCCTAAAAAAGATAGAAGAAAAAGCTAAATCTATGCAGACAGTTAAGGACTTCTTACAGGTCCAGCCATTGAGGTTCAGTAGGCATTACTCCTCCAAGTACTGGTCTTTTCCTGCCCCCCAGGTCAGCTCAGCCCAGACCCAAGGGAAACAGTACCCCCAGACAACAGCCCCAGGGAGTGCAGAGATCTAAGCAATGGAGTTCCTCCTCTTCAAAACCAGGAAGTGCTAAGCCATCCTCTTAAGCTAAAAGCTCACAATGACTTTACACTTCTACCCCCTCCGCCCACCTGCACTTGCCCCTAAGAGGAAAACTCTCCTTCCACGCATGCAACTGGGCCGCCATTACCAACGACTGCTGGTTCCTCAACATAGTGACCCAGGGATACAAATTTTAGTTTCACACTCTGCCAACCCCAAAACGGTTCCCATATCTACCCCCAAACCAGTGGGCAGAGGCCAAAAAGCAAGTCCTCTCCCTCATCTCTATGAGGGCAATAGAGCATGTTCCTGCAGAACAGACAGGCCAAGGTTTCTACTCCAGACTCTTCCTGGTACCCAGAAAAGAGGGCACATGGTGCCTCATCCTCGAACTATCCATTCTAAACACCTTTCTGGTGATACCAAAATTCAAAATGCTCACCCTCCAGCAGCTTCTTCCTATGCTTTCCAAGGATGCTTGGTTAGCCACCCTAGACCTAAAAGAGGCCTACCTACACATCCCAAACAGGGAATCATGCAAGAGATACCTAAGTTTCAGAGCAGAATCACTGCACTTTCAGTTCTCTGTGCTTTCCTTTGGCTAATCCACTGCTCCCAGAGTTTTCGCAAGCAGTCTGGCTCCCGCCATTGCTTTTTGCAGGCAAAGAAATATTCAAATTTATCCATACTTAGACGACTGCCTGATTTAGGCAGTCAGGAAAAGCTACTAAAGCACCTGACCTTTGTAAAGGACCTACTGACCTCCCTGGGGTATACTATGAATGAAAAGAAATCAAAACTAGTACCCACTCAAAAAATTGTATTCCTGGGAGCAAGCCTGGATACAACATCCCAGATGGTATTCCTTACACCATTAAAAACAAACCTACCTGACTACCTACTTCTCTCAACTAGCCACCAGGACCCAGTTATCTGCAAGGAAAATCCTGCAAGCTCTAGGGTTCATGGCTTCCTGCATTCTACTCATTCCATATGCCAGACTGCATATGAGGAAACTACAATGGTACCTAAAAAGTCTTTGGTGTCAGCACTCTCAAGACCTGGAAACTCTTATACCACTGATACTTTGCTTAAGGAAAGATTTTCTTTGGTGGGCAGCAGTATGCTACCACAACAAGAGACTTCCCATCTCACTACCCTACACCACCAAGACCCTCACCATGGACGCATCAGACTATGTCTGGGGTGCACACCAGGATGGCAGGTGCATTCAGGGCCAATGGAGCCCAAACCAGATTCATCTGCACATCAACCAAAAAGAGATGCTAGCTGTTCAGCACGCCCTGACAGCTTTCAGACCCCTACTCTCCCCGGGGCCTCTGCTGATCAAAACAGATGTAGGTGATGTGGTACATCAACAAGCAGGGAGGGGACTCACTCATCCTCTGTGCAGGCTCACCATGACCCTTTGGCACACGGCCACAGCCATGCTAAGTACAGTTGTGTACACTTACCATAAAAGTAGATGTTCGAGTGTATTCACTGCTGCAGTCATTACATTAGGGTAATCTGCTGGCAGGTTGCCCTCAGTCGGCCTGAATTACAAAGTCTTGGGCCCTGCATCGCTTACCGTCTCTTCTTCTATAACGTCAAGTCATCAGGGGTATAAAACATGCAGCCGACACCATTTTAATCAGTTTTTCTTGCCCCAGATGTCAGGTGCCCCCCAAATGGGGAGCAAAATATATATATATAAATATGCAAGTAATTTAGAACACAAAAAAAATACCTCCAACTGAAAGCAAATACACCAAAAAGGCTTTTGAGCATAGTAAAAGAAAGAAGAGGTATAATAAGAGAGAAATAGGGGGCTGGCGGGTGGGTAACCAGGACTGCAACAGTGAATACACTGGAACATCTACATTTATGGTAAGTGTACACAACTGTACTATGTTCTTCATGTTTCACTGTTGCAGTCATTACATTTGGGTAGAATGCCAAAGCTATGGTTGGGAAGGATGGAATTATACAGCATTAGGAGCAACTATAAGGCCCTGCAGGACAGCAGTGGCAAAGCCTGCTCTGGATTTAGAAAAGATGTAAATGGTAATGTTTGGTGAACATATGAACAGAGCTCCAAGTAGCAGCTTCTAGAATGTCTCTGGTAGGAACCCCTCTGAGAAAGGCTGCAAAAGTAGATGCGGCCCTGGTGGAATGGGATCTCATCCCCTTGGGGACAGGTTTACCATGGTGCATGTAGCAGAAACGAATACAATGGCTTATCCATTTTGATTATAGTCTGCTTTGAAATAGCCTTTCCCTCTGCCCCTGCAGCAAATGCTACCAGTAATTGCTCAGATTTTCTTACAGATTTTGTCCTGTTTAAGTAGAATCTTAGTTGTCTGTGTACATCCAATGAATGCAGAATCCGCTCCCCCTTGTTCTGTGGATTTGGGAAAAAAGTTGGCAGATGAATGGTCTGATTAAGGGCCACACTGGATACCACCTTAGGCATAAAGGATGGATTTATCCTGAGGCCCACCCTGTCCGGATAAAAGATAATGAAAGGCTCCACTGCCATTTGAGCCTGTAGTTCTGAAATCCTTCTAGCTGAAGTGACTGCTAAAAGGAAAGCTGTCTTCCAAGAGAGAAATTTTATGTCTGCAGTAGCAGCTGGTTCAAACGGAGGTAGGGTGAGTTTTTCCAGCACAAAATTGAGGTCCCATGCAGGAGTTGGTACTTTCCTAGGAGGTCTCAAATTTTTGGCCCCTCTGAGGTACTGCTTTAGCAGGGGATGAAAAAAGAGAGGAGGCTCTGTGTTGCATTGAGCCGAAATGGCAGAGGCATGGATTTTTATAGAAGAAAAAGATAGGCCCTTATGAAGCATTTCAGTTAGATATTGCAGAATCTGAGGAATATTGGGCATTGCTGTGTTTATTCCTTGCACTTGGTTCCAGGCACAGAATCTTTTCCATTTATCAGCATAAGATTTTCTAGTACTAGGCCTTCTAGCCTCCAAAATGACATCCATCACAGATTTACTGATAGATGTGACTGGTGAAATTAATTGATTAGCCATGCTTCAAGATTCAGAGTTTGGAGCGGAGTCTGAAAAATTTGATAGTTCTGCTGAGACAGTAGATAAGGTGCCTGAGGCAGGTACCACGGAGGAAGATGTGATGCATTGCGTAGGAGCGGGTACCAGTGTTGGCAAGGCCAGTCTGGAGCAATGAAAATCATTTTCGGTTTTTCCTGTCTGACTTTTAGTTAAAACCTTGGAGAGCAGAGGCAGAGTGGGAAAGGCATAGACTGATATGTTTTTCCAGCTGAAGGATAGAGCATCCACTTTCCAAGCTTTTTTGTGATGAATTCTTGTGCAGAATTCAACTGATAGCTTAGGGGAGTGGCAACAAGATCTATGTCTGGGCTCCCCCATTTCTGTGTCAACATGCTGAAGATTTGTGGATCCAGTTTCCATTTGTGTGGGTCCATAAGATTTCTGCTTAGTTCGTCTGCCAGAGTATTTTGCTTTCCTGGCAGGAATTGAGCTTGTAGATGTATTTGGTAAGTCAAGGCTGTGTTCCACAAGGCCATGGCTAGTCTGCAAAGGGGGTAGGAGTGGGTACCCCCCTGCTTGTTTATGTACCACATAACTGTGGTGTTGTCCGCCTTTATCAGTAGTTGTCCTAGATGAAGAAAGTCCTTGAAGGCTGTCCGAGCATTCTGTACAGCTAGCATTTCTTTCTGGTTGATATGTAGGTGCATTTGATTTGGGCTCCATTCGCCCTGAATGCATCTCCCTGCCAGGTGGGCCCCCCAAGCATAACCTGATGCATCTGTAGTCAGGGTTTGGGTGGCAGGGGGTGGAATGAATGACAGTCCCTTGTTTTGGTGACAGGCCTCTGCCCACCATAGGAACTCCTGTTGCAGGGAAGGAATGATAAGAATCATTGTTTCCAGGCTGTGACAATATTGTCTCCATTAGTTTTTTAGGTACCATTGAAGTTTCCTCATACGCAGTCTTGCATATGGAATGAGTAGAATGCAGGAAGCCATGAACCCTAGAGCTTGGAATGAACACTAAGGCCTGCAGAATTTGTCTTGCAGATAGCTGGGTTTTTGTGGCCACTTGTTTGAAATATGTCATCAATTGAATTTGTTTGTCTGGCGTGAGGTAAGATATCTGGGCAGTTGTAGTCAAGCTTGCACCCAGGAATGTAATTATTTGAGAGGGTACCAGTTGTGATTTATTTTCATTTATGGTGTACCCTTGGCATGTTAGAAGCCTTGTTACAAACACCAGATGCTGTAGAAGAGTGTTCTTGTTTTCTGCCTGAATTAGACAATCGTCCAGAGAAGGATAAATTTGAATGTTTCTTTGCAAAATGCAATTACTGGTGCCAAGCACTTTGTGAAGACCCTGGGCGCAGTAGATACGCCAAAGGGCAGTGCAGAGAACTGGTAATGCAAATAGTCTGCTTTGCTTTGAAGCAGAGGTATCTTCTGCAAGATTCCATGACTGGGATATGCAGGAAAGCCTCTTTTAAGTCTAGAGTTACAAACCAGGCATCCTTGCCCAGCATAGGCAGTAACTGTTGTAGAGTCAGCATCTTGAATTTTGGAAAGTACTTAGAATGGATAAGTGCAGAATTGGATGCCATGATTTGTCTTTTCTGAGTACCAGGAAAAGTCTTGAATAAAAACCTTGTCCTTTTTCCTTTTCTGGCACTGGTTGAACAGCCCCCATATCCATGAGGGACATTACTTGTTTCTGGGCTTCTGCCTACTTATTTGGAGGCAGATCTGGCCATCCGTTTGGAATTGGCAACGTGTGGAAATGAAATCTGTATCCCTGGGATTCTATATTTAAAACCCACTTGCCCTGGTAATTAGATGTCAATTTTGTGCATGAAGTGCTTGTTTTCCCCCCAAAGGGGCGGCCAAAAGATAAGTGCTTGGAAATGGCAGAGGAAAGTCATTGAGACTGTTTACCGTAGGGGGGTGCCTTGCTACTTCCAAATTTGGAGGTGGAGGCACCCCATTGTTTTGTTCTGTAAGTTCTTTGTGACTGAAACCTGGAGCCTTTGGAGTGTCTGGGTTTGACCTGAGCGGCTCTGTTGGGTACTGGAAAGGACCAATTCTTAGTAGGCCAGTGCGTACTGAACCTGGGTGGCTGCACTTGTACGAAATCTTGTACAGCTTGCATAGGTTTAGCTTTGTCTTCCGTCTTTTTCAAAACAACTTCTGCCTTATTACCAAATAGACTGTCCTGTTATAAAGGAGCATCCAACAATGTTGCTTTAACATGATCAGGCAGGTTTTGCTCCTTGAGCCAAGTATGCCTTCTTATCACAGATCCAGTTATGGCAGCCCTGCAAGAGGCCTGCAAGCAGGGCCGGCCTTAGCCGAAATGGCGCCCTAGGCGAAGTAGTGCTCTAGTGCCCCTTAAGCCCCACCCAAACCATAGTCATGAAACACCCCTATTTGAGCCACACCCACAGGGGGACACTCCCCAAGAAAGGCACTCCAATCATTTCCTTAAATGATTTAAATGCTTAGGAAGAATAACCACATTACAAGGTATCTTAAACTGCAACTACAACTACCTCTACATAGTATTTTCTACTTTAAATATCAGAGCCTGAACATGGTCAAATAGGGCCCTAGGCAGGGTAGTAGATTGCCCCCCCCAGAGCAGCCCTTCCTGCAGCAACCCCCTCCCCCCACCAGCAGCCCCCTCCTCAGCCATTCCTATGTTCCATTATTTGGTTACTTCTCACCAGTTACCATGCATACTGTTCTCTTATTTGCTTGTACAGTGATTACAGATATAAAAATAAAATAGCACAAAACACAGGTAGCCATTTGCTAAACAATACAGTCTCGCAATAAAAACAGACGTAGCCATAAGCAGTAATCTTCTCTGCCCTTGAAACTTACATTCATTGAAATGGAAAAACTCATTCATTGAAACAGCATGAAAACCCACATTCATAGAAAATGCATCTGGCCAGTGAAGAATTAAGTTTACCTTTGAGCTTTTTTCAAAACAGACTCATTGCACACATTTTTTAGGGCCATGCATACCTGTATTTGCTCTTTGATTCACCTTCCTGATTGCATTAAATTATATTCCTTGTATAATACAGCACCACTTGTTAGAAAGTGTTTTAAATTTGTAGTTTTAAACATTATTTTAATAAGCAATGAAACAAAATGTATAAACCAATAACTACCCTTTTTCAGAAAATTTCAGCCATAAAAGACCACTCAAGACTTCTGTCATTACAATCCACCAATATTACTCCATACACACAATCTCTGCAGAAGTAAAATTATCTGAATTCCACGTTAAAGAAATCTGTAACTAACGAAGAGGTTGCTATGGGAAAAACAACTTCATATATCAATGTTTTATCTACAAATTCAGTGCCTGCTGCCCTTGAAGAATTGCCTATATTACATTAAAAAATTGGTAAGTTGGTAATATTGCAATAGGAAATGACTAACAAACCAGCAAGTTCATAGTCAATAGGCATCTCATACAAAGGACATACTCAGGAGTGTAGCGCCCCATCCCCCTTATAATGCACCAACTAAAAAACAATTATATGGGCAATGCAATATCAGCACTCCATCTACATGGTGTGGGAGTAGAATCCACAGCCATCTGCACCAAAGGGAATTATGCTACTAACATGCTTTCAGATTTTACAACACAGTGTGCCATTTGATAAAAAAAACAGCTAGTTGCACATAGAAACATTTACACTTGTTGGAGTGTGTTTTAAATTTGTAGTTTTGAATATTTTTCCAGTAAGCAATGAAACAAAATGCATAAACCAATAATGACACAACTACCCATTTCAGAATATTTTAACCATAAAAGGCCTCTCAAACATCTGTCATTATAACCCACCACTATCAGTCAATAAGGACAATATCTACAGAAGTAAAATTCATCCGAATAATTCTACATTAAAGAGATGTGTAACTAATGAAGAGGCTGTTCCTGGCAAACAACTTTACATTTCAGTATTTTATCTACAAATTCAGTGCCTGCTGCCCTTGAAGAATTAATTGCCTACATTGCATTAAAAAAATTGGTAAGCTAGTAATATTGCATAGTTACTAGGTATACTTAACAAAGGAGGTCACACTGTGGAATGCAGAACCCCTTAAAATGCACCAAATAATCAGCAACTAGGGCACTACATACCATGCTTCCATACCTCTCAAACTCTTGGCACAAGAAATCTGAACAAAGGCTAAAATTATGGCGGGACAAAGGCCCCCAAATGGGACAGATTATAAATATTGCTCTTATAGACCTAGAAAGTTGCTACAATAACAGCATCTGTCTTAGCATGCATTTTCTGAAGGAAATGAAGGGTGAAACTCAAATGTATGACATTTAGTTATTTACATCCTCAGTGATTTGCCAGAAAACCACACATTTTATGAGGCATAGGCCAAAAATATGAGGCAAAAATCTGGACAGTTGAGAGGTATGCATACCTGTCAACCTCTTAGTGCAAAAAAGCCTAACAATGTGGATGCAATGGCTGAAAAATAGGGATAGATTTTAAATATTGCACTTTTTAACTTTGAAAGTTGCTAGAACAGGATTTGTGTGAAAATTAATCAAGAGTAAATGTGAACTTAAGAGGGGGACTAAAGGATTTTACAGAAGACTAGGGGTGAATAATAAAGGGAAAGTTAAGTTGAAATAGTTTGGGGTTCTACAAGGAGAGAATATAAGGGGTAGAGGGGATGACTGAAAAGACAGATGTTATAAGGTATGATTAATGTAAACAAGAGCAAACATGATGCCAGAAAATAGACTACTGCAACAGAATATTTGTTTATATTACATCAACACTGATTATACAGATGGAACTTTTGCATTGTAGGGGAAACTAGTCCCCCTGTACCCCCATACCCATATTGTGGACTGCACTCCCACACCTCCTGCTGACTTTACATTTTAATTGCAAGGCTTTTGAAGAAAGGAAAATCTTTTGTGCATTAAATCAAATTATTCTCTGTTTTGGTGTTCTGCAATTTTGCAGTTAAAATATAAAAGTGAGGAGAGGTAAGGGGATTCAGTCCTCCCACATGGACAGAGGGATCGCCTTCACAAGGCCGAAATCCAAAATAACTGAAGACAAATTTGCGGAAATGAAAAGAGCAAAACTTTAATTTACCTAATGGTAAAGTGTTAGAGTAAGTAAACACTTGTCCGACATCAGGGAATATGCTCTTTGTTCCACTGTAGTGCAATCCCGGAATTGGTATATTTCATATCTATATATCTATATATATATATATATATATATATATATATATGGCATCTGTTTTGTTGCAGACTGCGTAGTTCTTTTGGACTCAAAAGTAAATAACTGCTGGCATGTAAATTAGTAGTTTCATCATATTATGTGCACCAGACAGGATAAGTATGAACACTTCCAAGACAGAGGTTAAGAAGTCTCACAGAAAAGAAGACACTGCTCTACTTAGGGGGTGGGAAACCTCAGGTGTAGTTTAAGCACTTTGATGCCTTGTTCCCGAGTGTGGGCTTGGTAGACAAAAAAAGCCATCAAGCAGACTGAATTATTAAAGGAGCTAAAACAGTATGTCCTGCTGTACCTCACCCAGTATAATTAGAAACTGTAAGTATGTGGTTACAGGTGCAAGCAGTGTGAATAAGACTTGCCTGCTGACATGCAGGCCTTAATCACCCTTATTGTATAAACAGCTAAATGATGTTGGTGGGAATCTCTTCCTCAGTAAAATCCCAAAAAGGGAAGGCATCACTGATCAGTATTAGCAAAAAACTACGGGCACTCATAAAATTGTCTAAGGCCAGCTTCGAGAGAAAAATTGCACAGGACACCAAGGATAATCACAAGGCTTTCTTTAGTTATGTTAGGAACCTGGGTGGTAATTCCCAGATATGCTCAGAATTCGTCCAAAATGACAAAAAATACACTGAACCCACAGACATTGCCAACATCCTAGCTGACAGGTTCAGCGCAAACTCCCCCCCCCACCAAAAGGGCAAATATTTATCCCAGCAGAGTGCTGCCCCCCTGACATCTCAGATGCTCAGGTAAGAGTCGCCCTCTCCAAAGCAAAAAACACAGCATCAATGGGACCAGACGGTGTCCCGAGCTGCGTCCTACATGAACTCCAAGAAGAGCTAAACCCAAACATAAAACTACTGTTCAATCTCAGCCTTACTACAGGATATGTGCCCAAAGAGTGGCGTACAGCAACAGTGGTCCCTCTCCATAAAGGTGGTGCCTCAATGGATCCTGGAAACTATCGCCCCATAAGCCTGACCAGCTTGGTCTGCAAAGCTATGGAAAGGATCATCATGGACCTCATAAATAAAGATATTGGGGACCTACAGACACTGGATCCTACCCAGTTTGGCTTTGTTAAGGGCAGATCCTGCCTCTTAAACCTGGTTGATTTCTTTGAAACAGTCACCAAGGCCATTGACGAGGGGAAGGTGGTCCACACAGCCTACCTGGACCTCGCAAAAGCCTTCGATACAATACCCCACTCGGGCATTATAGATAAGCTCACCAGCTTAAATATAAACCCCTATGTCACTAGATGGATTGCAAACTGGCTCAAGGACAGAACCCACATGGTTAGAATTGCTGGAGCCATGTCAGACTCCAAACCAGTTACAAGTGGTGTCCCACAAGGCTCAGTCCTGGGACCTCTCTTGTTCGGTATATATTTCTCGGAGGTACAGGCCAACACGGAAGGACTGTGGCTGACCAAGTTCGCAGATGACTGCAAACTGGGCGGCATAATCGACTCTCCAGCCAACACAAGCATCCTCCAAAAGGGCCTCATAGAAACAGACAACTGGTGCCAGAGCCATGGCCTCAAGCTAAATGCCAAAGCGTGTATAGTCATTCCCTTTGGCAAAAACAAAGTGCCCACAAATTACCACATAGGTGGTAATCCATTAAGTACAGAAGAAGTAATTAGGGACCTGGGGACCCAAGTTGATAGCAATCTCTCATTTGACAACCATGTGGCCAAAGTGGTTAGAAAAACATTTTATATAGCCCACCTAATCATGAAGGGATTCACATCTAGATCAGGGGAGGTCATCATGCCTCTTTACTCATCCCTCATCAGGCCCATAATTGAGTACAATGCCCCTTTTGGGATTTACCTTACCAGACACCTGCAGCAACTGGAAAGACCCCAAAAGTACCTCACCAAGAAGATCAAAGGGCTCAAACAGATGCTATATGCTGCCCGGTTAAAGAAACTCCAGCTCTACTCAGTGGCATACCGCCTGTTCAGAGGCGATCTGTGCCTGACATATAAAGCCATGTCCAACCCGGAATTAATGGACATGCTGCACCTCAGAAAATCCAAATCCCATCGAGCTACGCGCTCGAGAGACTTGAACCTCAGCACTGAAATAAATAGGACATGCTGGAGGGACAGATTCATAACCCAAAGGCTCCCTTCACTCTGGAATAAAATCCCAGTCCAGGTTAGGCAGAGTCCCTCATTGACTCTCTTCAAGAGGAATCTTGATGAGTGGATGGGAGATCGTAGGTTTACCCCGGGTATCACTTCTGTGTCACTGTTAGACAGATGCACAGTATACTAACCTCGAAAAAGGGCATAGCAAAATAAATTTAAAATGGGTGGCGAAAGCCAAACACATTCTGGCTAGGCTTATAAATGCCCTAGGGCAGATAGCCTAGGATGAACCTATAACAATATCCTATGAAATTCAAGGCTATTAAGTCTTGTGATGATTATGTCTTGTTAGTCCCTGACCTAGACTCCTGTAAAATCACTTTTCCACAGTAACTTAACTATACTACTACCATCACATTTTTTGTCTGGTCATGTTTTACATGTTCACCAAGTCATACTTCTTGATGTATATGTTTGTTTGTTACTATGCTTATTCTTACTTCTGTCTGTCTATCCATCCATCTGCCAATCCAGCTAGCTGGATGGATATTTTGGTTCTTTACCTCTGTCAACCTTAAATCTTTCAATTTTATTTATAAATGCTGTCTTACCAAAAGTGATTTTCTCCTCAAATTTCTGATGAACTTGTAAGTCTACTCATTTGTTATATGTTGTACCTCAGCCATTCGGAAGTAGTTCAGAGTTTCTCTTCTGCTAATTTCTGAAAATCCCGTTTTGCCATAATTAGATTTTTTTTTCACTATTCTGACAAGGCCTTATGCCATAAATATAGGCATGGCTTTTTCAGAAGCAGGGATGCGGGATGCTCTGTTGCGTACTCATCCATCCACAACCTTGTTTTTCCCATTATTCCATAGGGTGTTAAGGCATCACTTCAACAATGACAATCACTTAGGGACAAAGTTTACACCACTAGGTGGCTAGCCCTGCTGCATTAATTCTATCACACCACATACACATTCGCACATATGGCCAATTTAGAGTGTCTAATCCACCTATTACATGTATTTGGAATGTGCTCCTGGAGGAAACCAAATCAAACACATGAAGGAGGCAATCCTGCCAAGAACTGAACCTGGGATCCTCTTGTGGTGACACAACAATGCTATCCATTATGCCAACATGCTGCATCTGCTGAGTATATCCATAAAATATTCACCTATGAACTGAATAAATATACATTAATGCATCTTACAGCTATACAAAACATTATATATTAAAAATAAATAAGTAGAACTATGAGACACAAGCACACACACAGCTACTCTCACATAGCGATATACACACAGACATACATACTCCCTCACAAAGCAACACACACGTTTCTTTCATACAGCAAAAAACGACTAGTTTAAATTCCACACACTCCAACTCTCTCATACAACACACAGAAATGTACCTTTTTTCTCATATACACACACCTACTCTCTCAAACAGTAACACATGCACTTTACCTCTCATATAAACAGAAAGACTAAATTTAAATTCCATACATACACATACGTACATACACATACAATTTCCCTCACATACAGAAGCTCGGTTTAAATGACACACACACACATACACTTACCTTCTTTTTAAAATTAACGTCCACACGTGCACATGTAGACTTAACCCCCTCTCTTAACTTTTCTACTAGTTTAACTTACGCACACCTGCAGAACGTCTTTACATCTACGTTGGCATGCGTGTATGAGATGCACGTTGGTTCCTCCTTAAAGAATGCGGCTCGTCGTTTAATCGAAGCCTCCTGGCCAAGCTGCTACAAAAGTGGGAGTGTGCTTGTCCCTCCCCCTTGCCCTATGGTTCTGCTGCCTGCATAAATGAATAAATACTTGCAAATTGCACCCTATACATCGCCGGTCTGTATGGTGCCCTAGGCGGTTGCCTAGTTCACCTATGCCTAAGGCCGGCCGTGCCTCCAAGGAATCAAAACCATATTGCAAAGTATGTTTTCCAACTTGTTCAGCTGAATGCAATAAATCCTGTAATTCTTTATTTTCCACACAGTCAGAAATCAACATAATTTTCTGTTTCAGTAAGCCCATGACATGCTGTTGATATTTAAGCATATGAAACTGACAGTTTAAAGCCCTGATTGCCAGGGCTGCAGACGTGTAAACCTTCTTACCCCATCTATCCAGCGCCCTGGAGTCTCTATCAGAGGGGGTAGGATTTTTAGCAGTAGAAGCCTTAACACCCTTGGGACCCTAAGAAATTGTTTCAGGGTCAGCAGTAGGGTTTTTAAAAAGAAACCTGTGGGTGTCAGGAACCCTGTAATATTTGTCTGGCTTACTAGGAGCTGGAGGCAGGGAATCAGGAGCCATGCTGGATTCTGAGAAAACATCATCAACAATGTCTAAAACAGGATGTATAGCCAAAGGCCTATGCTGAGGAAGGAGGAGAAAATCCTTAAGCCTCTTTTTGGATTCTAAAAAATCCTGACTCTCCCAATGAAAATTTTCCCTTAGGGTATGCAAAGTTTCTCCAAAAGAAAAATACTCAGGAGGAGAAGCAGAAGGGATGGCTTCTTCTGCATCAGAGCCCTCATAAGGTGGAATAGAAAATTCCTGATCAGAAGAGGAATCAGAAGAAATGGACACCTGATCTGAAGATTCATAATCAGTGCCTTACCTAGGCATCTTAGCAGGAGGGGGTTGGGAACCCCTGATCAAGGTAATTAAATCTTCAGCCATTTTGATCATTTGTTTTTTAGGCATAAGGGCCTGAACACGTGGCCCATGCATCAGTTTTTTAGACATAGAAGTTGGTTTTGGCCTTGTTTTCGATGATGGCGTTGGTTTAATATACAAATCTTAAGGCCTGAAAACACCCTCAGAAGCTGGTTCCTGCTCAGCGGCTCCAGACCCATCTAAGGGAGAGACATACTGGAAGTGTCTCGCGGTATACTGGACTCTGAATGGGTCTCAGTAGAGGCCAGCAAATCAAAAGTAGCGGACATCAGGGGCTGCGAAAGCACCTCACTTTGTACCGGCAAACTGCCGACTGGCTTAGGATAAGCTTCGGCATCGGTTTTGGACCTCAACGGTCTGTCTTTTTCTTTGCATTTTTTGTGAATTCCGGTAGTCGGATTGCTAACCGACGACATTTCTGGATAGTTAAATCTTGAGCCAAAATATTTAAGAAGCAAAAATATACAGACGCTTAATAGTGCGTTGGTTAATTTAGCACAAAACCGACACCAAGGCACATTGTGGTCAGGGCCTAGGCAACGAATACAGTACAAATGAAAATCCTTATGAGGTATTTGCTTCCCACAAGTAATACAATTATTAACTTTTACTGACATCGGTAAGGAGCAAGAAAAAGTTTCTCCAACGGGGTACTTAACTTTAGGTTGAAGACTTTGGTTCTGAAACTCGAAAACGAAAATTTCAGTAGTTGGCCGACCGGCACTTGCAAACTGCTTCTGCTTCGGGCACCGTGTGGCAAGAAATACGGATTAAAATGGCGTTGGCTGCATGTTTTATACCCCTGATGACCTGACATCATGGAAGAAGAGACAGCAACCGACGCAGGACCCAAGACTTTGTAATTCAGGCCGACTGAGGGCAACCTGCCAGCAGATTACCCAAATGTAATGACTGTAACAGTGAAACACAAAAAACATCTACAGCTGTTAACACAACTCCTGCCAGGTTCTCTAAACTCTATGACAGATAACCTAAGCAAAGACCTGCTAGACCCGCACGAGTGGCAGCTAGACTAAAGAACCTTCACCCTTGTAACCCACAAATGGGGCACCCCGAAGGTTGACCTCTTTGCCTCCCACTCCAATCACCAGCTCAGCAAATTCTGCACCAGGGAACCTCATAGCAAGGCCTGGAAAGTGGATGCTCTATCCTTCCAGTAGGTAAACCTCTCAGTCTATACATTTCCCCCTCTACCATGCATTTCAAGGGTACTGATCAAAATAAAGGAGGAAAAACCGAGGACAATCCTGATTACAACAGACTGGCCACGGCAGCACTGGTATCCACTACTGCGCAGTCTGTCACCCCTGCCACTATGGCACCTACCTCTGATCCCGACACTCCTGATGCAGAGGAATGGAGAATTCATGCATCCCCAATTGAAATCTGGCAGCCTGGCTTATTCCCTGATCTCTCCTCATGCTGCCAGTCTAAACAAACAAGTTCTACATGTTATACGTGAGGCTAAACACCCCAGCACTAAAAAGTATTATGCTGACAAGTGGAAAAGTTATTGCACCTGGATCCAGGCTAAGAAAGCCGGAACAGCACAGCCCACCCTACCTGTCATCCTGGATTACCTGGCAAGACCTACCACACAAGGGTCTATCCTTCTCTTCTATTAAAATTCATGCCTCTGCTCATTTCAGCCAACTCTTTTCTTGCACCCTCTATCAAACAGTTCCTAAAAGGGGCTAACAACTTGATGCCACCCAGAAGAGCTCCTACCCCAGCTTGGGACCTAAACTTTGTGTTGGAAAAGCTCACACTGCCCCCTTTGAACCTGCAGCTTCAGCACAGTTAAAATTCCTCTCTTGGAAGACAGCCTTGCTTCTGACCATCACTTCAGCTAGAGGAGTATCAGAGCTACAAGCACTTATGGCTGTACAGCCATTCATCATTTTCCATGCTGACAGGGTCTCCCTCAGGACTAACCCATCTTTCATGCCAAAAGTGGTGTCCAGTGTGGCTCTCAACCAATCAATTAATTTGCCCACTTTTTCCCCTAACCCACAAAACAAGGGGGAAAGGATTCTGCACTTTCTTGATGTGCACAGACAGCTCAGATTCCAGCTAGACAGGACTAAATCTTTTAGAAAACACAATCAATTGCTAGTCAGCTTCGCTGAAGGAGCAGAGGGCAAGGCCATATCCAAACAATTTCCAAATGGATAGCACATTGCATCCATACTGCTACAAACATCATGGAAAACCTCCCTCCAAGGTTCAGGACACATTCCCCTACAGCAACCTCCACCTCTGCAGCTTTCCTCAGAGGGGTCCACACCAGGGACATCCTGGAGGCTGCAACATGGACTTCTGTTCATACCTTCACAAGCATTACCACCTGCCTATCTTCTCCAAATCCAGGGCAGGCTTTGCCACTGCAGTCTTGCACGGCATCCTAGCCAGCCCCCAGTCTTCTTGATTGCCTCCACCCTTTTCTTCAGTGTTGGGAATCAACCCAAATGTGATGACTGCAACAGTGAAACACGAATAACATAGTACAGTTGTATGCACTTAACATAAATGTAGATGTTCAAGTGTATTCATTGTTGCAGTCCTGGTTTCCCTCCCTGCATCCCCCTTGAAAGGTGTTTAGAATGGATAGGTTGATGACAGGGTGCCATGTGCCCTCTTTTGTGGGTACCAGGAATCTGGAGTAGAAACCTTGGCCTGTCTGTTCTGCAGGAACATGCTCTATTGCCCTCATAGAGAGGAGGGAAAGGACTTGCTTTTTGGCCTCTGCCCGCTGGTTTGGGGGAAGATCTGGGCACCCTTTGGGGGTTGGCAGTGTGTGAAAATAAAATCTGTATCACTGGGACACTATGTTAAGGACCCAGCAGTCGTTGGTAATGGTGGCCCAGTTGCTTGCATGGAAGGGGAGTTTTCCTCCTAGGGGCAAGTGCAGGTGGGCAGAGGGAGATGGTAGAAGTGTAAAGTTATTGTGAGCTTTTACTGTTTACTCCATTGCTTAGATCTCGACATTCCCTAGGGCTGTTGTCTGGAGGGGCTGCTTCCCCTGGGTCTGAGCTGGGCTGAGCTGACCTGGGGGCGGCAGGAAAGGACCAGTGCTTTGAGGTACAATGCCTATTGAACCTCGATGGCTGGACCTGTAAGAAGTCCTTAACTGTCTGCATACATTTAGCTTTTTATTCCATCTTTTTTAGGACATCTTCTGCCTTAGTGCCAAATAAGTTCTCCTTGTGCAAGGGTGCTTCCAATAATTTGGATATGACTTGGTCTGGCAAGGTCTGTTCCTTAAGCCAAGCACGTCTTCTAAGTACAGAACCAGTAACTGCTGCCCTGCAAGATGCTTCTAGGGCATCAAAAACACATTTGTAAGGTGTGCTTGGTCACTTGACTTGCAGAATGCATCAACTCTTCTAACTCTATTTTCTGCACAAGCAGGGAAAGAAGATATTTTTTGTTTGAGGAGTTTCATGGCATGTTGCTGATATTCCAGCATATGGAACTGACAATTTAATGCTCTAATTGCAAGAGTAGCAGAGGTGTATACTGATTTACCCCATCTGCTTAATGCTCAGGAATCCCCATCTGAGGGGGTGGGATTCTTAGCTGAAGTTGCTTTGATTCCTTTAGGTCCTTGAGAGATGACCTCGGGGTCAGCAGTAGGATTTTTGAAAATAAATTTGTGAGTGTCAGGGACTCTAAAGTACCCATCAGGTTTCCTGGGAGCAGGAAGGAGGGTGTCAGGGGTCAGACTGGATTCCATAAAGACATTATCCACAACATCCAGGACAGGAGGAATGGCCAGAGGTCTGTGCTGTGGAATATCTAAGAATTCCCAGAGTCTCTTTTTTGACTGAGGATAGTCCTGACATTCCCATTGGAAATGCTCCCTTAAATTATGTAGGGTTTCCCCACAGAAAAAGTCCTCTGGTGGGGAGGCTGAAGGGATGGATTCCTCTGCATCAGAATCCTCATAAAAAGAGAAGGGTTGCATATCTTCATATTCAGATGCATCAGAGTCATTGGACTCCTGTTTACGTAAAACTATTGGGGACAAGTCTCTTTCTTTTGGAAGGGGTAGCCTGGCTTCCCCTGATAAGCATTATAAGGTCTTCTGTCATTTTAAGCATTTGAGACTGAGGCAAGGAAGCAGGGGCCTGAGCTTGGTTCGTCATATTTTTGATGTAGTTAGTACTCTGGGCCTTAGAAACTCAGTAGTTTTCGAAATAAATGTAGACGCAAAAGAAGTCATCGGTCTGTGTCAAGTATCGGTAGTGCGAAATACTTTCTCGGAAGCTGGTGCCTGCTCAGCGGCTCCGGACCCATCCAAGGTAGACATCCGCAGGATCCTTAGTTGAAGAGGAGTCTGGTGGCATACCAGACTCTGAAAGGGTCCCGGTAGCGGCCTGTGAATCCACAGAAGCGGGCATCAGGGGCTGGGAAAGCACCTCACTGAGGCCCAGAGAATGGACGACTAGCTTAGCGGAAGCATCGTCGGCAGTTTTGGACCTGTGCGGTTTGTCTGTCTTTATCCTTACGTTTTTTCAGAAGATTGATTGTCGGATGGCTTACCAAAGCCATATCAGAAGTAGAGGACAGAGCAAAAATATCTAACTACAATAAGGGCCCGATGACATATAGTTCTGGCGTTGAACAAAGCACAAAAGCGACAGTGGGAGACGTCATGGTCTGGGCCTAAACAAGTGATACAGTAGGAATGAAAATCTGTGGTATTTGCTTTCCACAGGTGACACAATTAACTTTTTCTGACATCAGTTAGAGCAAGAATAAAGAATCCTCAGCGGGGTACTTAGCTTTAGAAAACTTCAGCTTCAATTCGGAAACAAAATACTCAGGTAGCGGCCGAAAAGCACTCGTGCAAACTGCTTCTGCTTCGGGCTCCTCGGCAAGAAAGACTGATGTAATGGCGTCGGCTGCCTGTTTTTATACCACTAACGACCTGATGTCAGTCCTGAAGCAACAGCAATTGAGGCAGAAATAATAAGCCTCTGGTATTCGGGCTGACTGAGGGCTACCCTGGCAGGGATAACCCAAATGTGATGACTGCAACAGTGAAACACAAAAAACATCTACCTTGTTCCACTGGAAGGATAAACTCATCTACTTAACTCTTGGCATCCTCCCTTCCCAGATACAATCCTTCAACTTTTTATTGTTAGCCACAACCTGTCATCCACTTGATAAAAATATGCTTGATCTGTATATAAAATCAAAGAACTAAAAACATTTTCACTGCTTGTGTCTTATCTACATCTATAAAACAGAGACTCCCAATTTCCCAGTTCTTACTATCCTGTCTAGTCTCTTCCCACACAATCCTTTTTTCACCCATAATTCTAAGTACATTTTCTCAAGTTCCCATAACTATGTGCACCACTGAACGTGTTTTTGTGGGGAAAAGCCATCACATTTGCTTTACACCTTCATCAGACTTTCATCCCAAAAAGACCTGAAACCGTCTCAGAATACTCCACAACACTGAAACGTCCTTTTCTGGTTTCACCAATCACAAAACAATATCTGTAAATAAAGCCAAATTTTTCTGACCATGACAACAACTATATCAACGAATATCTGAGTCCCCCCCCCTCCTCAGCACTTGTTCCAAACACAATGCAAACAAGGGGAAAGAGGACACACCTGCTTAGATCCTCTGCTGAAACAGAGCCCATTAGAGAGGACCTCCCCACTCCAACCTTTGTCATAGATACCCCACACATCCTCCCAACCAACCTTCTAATCAGGGAATGCAAATGCTTCCATTGCCCCATCCTCAAAATACCAACCCACCCATTCGAATGCCCCTTCCCCATCAAGACTAACTCCCAACAGCAGCGTCTTCCCACATTTTGCTTCCCTCTGGATCATCACTGTTCCACTAATGTCAAAAGTTGGCCTACCCTCTACAAAACCACACTGGATCCATATCCACCACAGGAGTACCATCCATTCCAACAGACCTTCCTGCAGACTGGCCAAACATCACCATTTCTCTTATCTCCTCCTATCCCAAGTGCGAGCCAATTGAGCCTAATCTACCTCCATCCTTGTACCACTCAATTCTTTTACAAACATTTCCACCTGTACCCCCCCCCCCGACTTCCACATTTCTTTGCTTTACACAAATTTTCACAGCATTTCCAAAATATTTTTACTATCGCTACAGGATCTCTGGTTACCTTCCCTGCCACAGGCTTCCTAAGCCTGGCAACAGCCCCTTCTATCCTCCTCTGCATCAGCCACCATGCTAACAGCCCTTGCACTCTGGAGTCACCATAAAAAATAACAAACTTCCTCCAAACCCATGCATACACTGAGCCTGTCCCCTTTTTTCTTTCTTTTGTTCATTTAGTTCAAAACTACACCAACAGTGGCTCTTAATTATGATGGAGACTTGTTCATATTTAAGTACTAAGCTAGCTGCCTCTGTGGGCCATTTTAAGCCTAGCCAATTTCCCTTAGTGAGAATCAAACCCTGTATCTGTTCTTTGTGAGGTAAACACCTTAACCATTATGCCAACTCCCAGCCCCAAATACTTCTACTTTCCCCTCAGCTGTTGCAAAAACCTGGAATTCTCTACCACTAACACCGCACAGTCTAACACTATGAGTGTTATTAAACATTAAATTGCAAAGTATGCAGCATGCCCTTGTGTGAAACTAAGAATGTGCAGCCAACTATCAATTCACACCACCATCTAGGTCAACAAGCTAAAAGACTAGGAAAAAAACAGGCATGCAGACAACATATAAAGACATCCATAAGAAACGCAGTCTAATGAGTGCATAATGACATGCAAATGAAAATCATTTAAGTAGGGTACAATTCATAACCAGGCACAAAGTTGTAGAGGTGGGTGAGCCTGAATAAAAAGCATGCCAAAATGTATAGAGTTGCAATACTGAATATGCTTTGAGCCACTGTGGCTATTGCTCAGCAGCACCATTACAGTTTCTCTGAGGATGTGATACTGCAGCATGACACACCATCAAAAGCAGTGCTGGAAAAGGATTACATCACACCAGCTGATGGACCAGAAGCTTTATGACTGCTTTTAAGAGAAGAGAGACATTATATGGGTATTGGTTGACATGTATGGCTCAATAACTACAAATGGAGGAATGCATGGACTTCCTATACCAGGGGATGTATAGGTATGTGTAAGCTCTTACCATTCTAGCTACAGGGACCTTCTAGAAATGATCACTGGGAAACTGTTGCCATAGTGGATGAGTGCATTTGTTTCTCCCATAATTCTCACAAATGGCATACAAGTTAAATGTACCACTACTCACATGGTGATTGACCACAGGGCCACTACAGTCCCAAAACAGGCTTTGTGCAAAGAGAGGGCTATAGCAGTAATTTCCCTTCATAAGGGAGGACACACACAGTCTGACAAGTCTTATTTGCAAAGCCGTGGAAAGAATCATCATGGAAATGATCAACAGTGACATATGAGACCTCCAGACACTGGATCTATTCCATTTTGGCATTGCCACTGGAAAGCTATGCCAACTGAAACTGGTAGAATTCTTTGAAAAGATCACCAAAACAATGTATAAAAGCAAAACAGTGTATACTGCCTTCCTTGATCTGGCTAAGGCATAGGATACAATATTCCACTCAGGTATTGTTCACACACTTAGGGAATTAGGCATAAACCCCTTTATTACACATTTGATAGCCAGCAGGCTCACGGATAGGACCCAGGAGGTTAAGATTGGTGAGGCAACTCCATAAAGAGGCCAGTCACCAGTGGAGTCCCTCAAGTTTGTGCTCAACCCACTCCTCTTTATTATCTACCTCTCAGATGTCAAAGATCTCTGGCTGACCAAGTCTAAAATGATTGTAAACTGGAAGCAGTCACAGAATCCACCCAAGATGAAAACACCATTAACGAAGGTCTAACACAGACAAGTGACTGGTGGCAAAGTCATGGCTTAAAATCACTGCCAAGAAATTCATTACAGTACCTTTCAGCAACTCTTTACAGTCAATACCTTCCACCAGAGCATCAACCTTAGATTTCAACTGAGAAAGGAGATAATTTTGATATTTCAACATTTGAAACTGGCAATTCAAAGCTCTCATGGCTAGAGTGGAAGGAGTATAAACTTTCTTTCCCCATCTATCCAAGGCCCTGGCCTCTTTATCTGCAGGAACCGGATTCTTGACAACAGAAGCCTTAACACCCTTAGGCCCCTGGCTAACAGTTTCTGGGTCTGCCCTAGGACTCTTAAAAAGATACTTATGAGCTTCAGGCACCCTGTAATACCTATCCGGTTTAACAGGAGCAGGAGGCAAAGAATCAGGATTAAGAGAAGCCTCTGCAAACACATCTTCCACCACATTCAGAACAGGAGGTATAGCTAAAGGCCTATGCTGGGGTAAAAACAAAAATTCCCTAAGCCTTTTCCTGGAATCAGAGAAATCCTGACCTTCCCATTTAAAATGCTCTCTCATGGAGTGAAGGGTCTCTGAAAAAGAAAAATCCTCAGGAGGAGAAGCAGAAGGAGTAGAATCATCCACATCAGAATCAGAATAATGAGAATACTCCTGCAAGTCTTCAGCCAAAGACTCAGACACATCCGAAGCCTGCTCATAATCCCCCAACACAGGTTCCATCCTAGGCCTCTTATCCGGAGGGGGCATAGAGCCTCTAATTAAAGTAATTAAATCTTCTGCCAATTTAAGCATGTGCTTCTTGGGCACAGAACCTGAAGAACTAGGAGGGACACCCACAGAAGCAAAACTAGACCTGCCTCTAGGAGAAGCCTTGGAAGCAGAAAGAGAGGGCCTAGACACCTTAGGAAGGGAGGGGAGTACAGTTATCTGAGAAGCCCCTACAGCCTGACCTGCCTCCTGGGAGGCCACATCCTGTAAAAACAAAGTTTCTCCCTGGGACTCCAGAGAGGCCTCCGCCGAACCACCGGTTCCACTGGCGCCTCTAAAGAACCGGCGTCCGGTTCGGACGACTCTCTAACCTAGGTTTAACTGCCTTGTCCTTGCGCTTCTTTGAGGAAGCCGGCGCCGGAGCATCCGGCGGCATATTGTAATTGCACCGCTTCCCAAAGACCAACCTGGCACAATCCAACCTTCGCTTTATAGTGCTTATTAAACCTAGCACAAAAGCGACACCCAACAACGCCGTGCTCAGGTCCCAAACAAGGTATACACAAATTATGGTAATCCTATGCGGTATTTGTTTCCCACAAGAAATACAGTTATTCACTTTTTTCTGACATCCGGTAAACCACTGAGGCAAGAAAAACCAAAATATTCCCAACGGGGTACTTAACCAACTCTGACTTCGGTCTGAAACTCCGAATTCGAAATATTTCAGAACGCCGAACGGCACTTGCAACACTGCTTCTGCATCGGACCATGCGGCAAAAAAGACTGAGGATATGACGTCGGTCATGCGCATTTGTACCCTGACGTTCTGATGTCAGTCAAATGCGCCTTGACCGACGTCAGCCTTATACTCTGATATTCGGGCCGACCGAGGGACAGCGGACTACCCAAGTGTTAGGACTGCAGCAATGTGAGATGAAGAACATCTATGTCATCAGTAAAATACCCCTAAGAGTTCACTCTCATCAGGGATCTGGGAACTCATGTTGATAGCAATCTAGGCTTTGACCAACGTGTCCAAGGTGGTAAGAAAATCCTATGTTGTTCAACTTATAAGTTAGGACATGGCATCTAGGTCCAGGGAAGTCATCATACTACTGTACTTGGTCCTAATCAAACCCATCGTAAGAGTACAATGCCCCCTTCAGTATGTACCTGACCAGACACAAAGGTTCCTGAAAAAAAGAATACTGTGAGTAAACACAATGTCAATGCTATAAAACCTGCATTTGTGAGGTTTTTGCACTTATATACAGCTCAGCAAGCTCCTGCATGGTGCCCCGCAGAGTTCTACAGCAGCAGAGAGACAAGAGAGAGACTTTGGAGTGATTATCATTTTTCTGCATTTTCTTGCTGCCTTTAGCTAATTCCGCCTAAAATGCCGATTTTTTTTTTTTTTTTTTTTTTTTTTAGAGTTTCTACGGTTTAAAAAGCATGTTTCAGCTACGTATTGTACTTATTTTACTGCCTGCACTTGAACAAAGTCTTTTTGTGTTTAAATTACCTGTTTAACTGTTGTAGGCTACACACTCAAGTGTGATAGCCATTTCTGTGATTTAAAGTGTTTCTTGATTGTATCTGCTTTATTTTCTGAAAAACAAAACAAAATACTTGTTTTCCCACCTTTCTAAGCTAGTATAGTCCAGTTTTCAGGTTAGTGTTGAATTCAGGGCTGTGTTACAAGTTTCTGCGTTTGTCCATACCTTACTTGGATAGAAGGAAGTTTCTCTGTTCACCTGTGAGACAGGAGAGCTTTGAGCAACCTACCTGTCCCTGGAGGAGTAGTTTCTGCCCAGAAATTAGTAGTTTATTGGCCATTTTGGGCTAATTTTCTCTCTCATTTCCCTGCTATAAAACCTGCATTTGCGCAGTTTTGTGCTGGCTAGCTAGGGTATAACTATTCCCGGCTCCACAAAGTCCACTCTTCAATTTTTCCCTTGGAAATAGACAAACTTTCAACTTAAGCACTCAAACCATTCACTTCACGCCCAGCACTTGCTCAAAACTCATAACAAACACTAATAAACCTTAGCACTAGACCCCCCCATACTGTAGAGAAGGACAAGGATCTCTATTCGACCCTACCAGCCAATCAGTAGAATAGTTCACTGTACTTATCTAGGCATGTCCAAAGGGCAGCTTTGGGTGTACTCTCCTGTCCAACTGGTGAATCTGGGCATTTTTAGGCAGTGTTACAACTCCCTCATGTACACACATAACCCTCTCCTCCTACCACCAAACTCGAATACATGCGATAAATGCAATTATACAGCCAAACTGGAGGCTAAGCTCTCTCAACCCAATACCGGACCAGACAGTCAAGAGGAGAAGGGAACTACTTGCATCACACCACCAGTCTCACATAGACCTAGGAAACCAACAACGGCAAAAAACACACAAATACAAAAAAAACATACTCGGAGGCTCTAAATAAAAATCTGCAAAAGTAACAGAGCCCTCCAAAGCAGACACCCAAGCAACCCCCACCCCAACACAAACCATGAAACACATACTTCACAAAACCAGTGTGCCACGCAATCACAGCCCTTAAGGCAAAATAATATACCCAACTCACTAGTAATAGGTGACTCTACAGTCAGGCACACTGACGTTCCACTCACTGGGCTGAACAAGCAGAAGGTTACTGTTAGCTGCCTGCTGGATGCCAGGATCCACCACATAACACAAGCCCTCAGGTCACTCCAGAACAAGTACAAATATGACTCAGTCACTGTCCATGTTGGTGTGAATGACATGAGCCGTACCTCCCTGGACTACATGAAAAGAGACATGGAAGAGCTCTCTGATCAAGTAGCCCAGGCCGGTATGACCCTGACTTTGAGTAGCATTCTGCCCTCACCAAGAATGATACCATGGTAAATAGAAAACATTATCAATTTCAACAATTGGCTAAGCTTCTGGTGTCATTCAAAGGGGATCCAGTGTCTGTCAGCCTGGGATGACATGCTCGACAAGCCACGCTGCTTTGCTAGAGATGGCTTGCACCTGTCACCCTTAGGCTTTCGAATACTGGCCAAGGCTCTTGCCATCCCCATAGTACCATTTTTATGCAAGGCTCAAAAGGCAAATCCCACCGCCATAAATAGCACAAGTAACAAAAAACTGAGGGTAATGCTGCTCAATGTCATAAGTCTAAACCTCAAAATGCACGGACTTGAGGCACTCCTCAGTATGGAGAAAATCGATATATGTGCAGTAACAGAAACCTGGTTTAAGGCTCCAGAGAGCACTCCAGCACTACCAGGCTACAACTCATACCATACATTTCTGCCACAAAACCCGGACCGAAATACAAAAGGTGGGGGCATATCTATATTCATCAAGGATACCCACACCTCCAGGTTAGTGGCACAGCATGATGGTTCACAGATCATCCACGTGCAACTAACAATGGGCAAAACTGCAATTCAAATTGCAGCTTGCTATAGATCACCCACCATGTCAAATGACCTCCATTCCGCATTTCTGGAAACACTGGGACACAACAGTCCTACCAAACACCCTGATATTGGGTGATTTTAATTATCAAACATTAACTGGGAGAACTACTCAAGTACTAACTCCCTTGCCCAACATTTCCTAGAATTTATAAACTCAAACGCCCTGGATCAACTGGTCAACACCCCCATCAGAGGTGACAACATATTAGACCTGGTCATTACCAACATGGGCGACCAGTGTTCCACACCGGAGGTCAACCCCTTGCTGGTTAGATCTGACCATAAACTAATTACTCTGGATATCCACATTCCACCCTCACCCCTGTTCAAAGAAACCACAGTGGAAAACTTTTCAAAAACAAAGTTCACATTACTTAAGACCGAGGTGGAAAGTTTCAAAGCCCCCATGCTAAAGGATAATGCTGCCCAAGCTGCAAAATCCTTTACTAATGCACTCTACGGGCACATACAAGAATGCATGGATTGTGCTATCCCAAGCAAAACCAAGACTCACTCCTCCAAGAAAAGGAAACCAGTCTGGTGGACCACTGCCATAAAAAAGCTATACAATAGGAGGAAACTAGTACAGAAGAGAGTAAAATCCCAAGGTAAGACATCCCTAATCAGTATCAGCAAGAAACTATGATCCCTCATAAAATCATCCAAGGCTAGTTTCAAAAGAAAAATTGCCAAGGACTCCAAAGATAACCACATGGCATTCTTTAACTATGTCAAGAATCTAAGGGGCAATTCTCAGATCTGCTAGGAGTTAGTGCAGAATGGCAGAAAATACACTGAACCGACAGATATCACCAACATCCTGGCAAACCGGTTCAGTGCAAACTTCAACCCCCTCTCACCCCCAAAAGGGCACATAACCATACAAGAATGTAGTGCCCCTGAAATCAAAGACACTCAGGTTAAAACAGCTCACTCCAAAGCCAAAAACACAGCATCAGTGGGACCGGACAGTGTCCCAGGCTATGTCCTACATGAGCTCAAAGATGAACTAACCCCTCACCTAAACACACTGTTCAAACCCCGCCTCTCCACAGGCTATGTGCCCATACAGTAGTGCACAGCAAGGGTTACTCCGCTCCATAAAGGTGGAGCCACAACAGACCCCGGGAACTATCACCCTATAAGCCTGACTAGCTTGGTCCTAGACCTCGCAAAGGCCTTCGGCACCATTCCCATTCTGGTATTACAGACAAGCTCACCAGCCTGAACATAAACCCCTACGTCAAGAGATAGGTTGCCAACTGGCTCACAAACAGAACCCACATGGTAAGAGTTGTGGGAGCTAGGTCTGATTAAACCGGTTACAAGTGGAGTTCCCCAGGGCTCAGTCCTAGGACCCCTCCTGTTCGGCATATACATCTCAGAGGTACAGGCAAGCACAGGAGGTCTATGGCTGACCAAGTTTGCAGATGACTGCAAACTAGGGGCTACAATTGACTCTCCGGCTGATACAGACATCCTCCAAAAGGGTCTCACTGAGACAGATACCTGGTGTCAAAACCATGGCCTCAAGCTAAATGCCAAAAAGTACATAGTCATCCCCTTTGGAAAAAACAAAGTACCCACAAACTACCACATAGGTGCTAGCCCCCTAAATAAGAGCTCTGTGGACCCAAGTAGATAGTAATCTCTCCTTTGATAATCACATTGCCAAAGTGGTTAGAAAAGCCTTCTATATGGCCCACCTAATCACAAAAGGGTTTGCATCCAAATCAAAAGAGGTCATTGTGCCCCTCTATGCATCACTCATCAGACCCATCATAGAATACAACACCCCATTTGGGATGTACCTTACAAGACACCTGCAACAGCTGGAAAGACCACAGAAGTACCGCACCAAGAGGATCACTGGCCTCAAACAGATGCCCTATGCAGCTCGACTGAAGAAACTCCAGCTGTATTCGACTGCATACCGCCTACTCAGAGGTGATCTCTGCCTGACATACAAGGCCATGTCCAACCCAGAATTGATGGACATGCTCCACCTAAAGAAAACCATATCCCCTTGAGCCACATGCTCTAGTAATCTAAACCTCACCACAACAATAAATAGGATGTGCTGGAGGGATAGATTCCTGACCCAGAGACTTCCCATGCTCTGGAACAAGATTCCAATCTACATTAGGCAGAGCTCTCACTAACACTCTTCAAGAGAAACCTTGACGAGTGGATGGGAAATAGAAAGTTTACTCCAGGGATCACTTCAATGGCTCTGCTGGACAGAGGCACAGGGAACTAATCTAAGGGGGTGGTGAACGCCAACACAATTCCGGCTGGGCTTATAAATGCGCATTTGGGCAGATAGCCTAGTACCTACCTATGAACCTATATGCAGATCGCTTTAAAGTCTTACCTTTATACTCCTGTCTCATACAGACTACTGAGAGGCAACCTACGCCTGCCATAGAAGGCATCCTTGGACCCAGGACTGATGAGCCTTTTGCACATCCACAAGACAAACATTACAACTACTTAGACCAAAGACTTACATTTTGATTGTGACAAACAGGACATGTTGGACAGGCAGATATGTATATCAGAGAATTCCCATTCTCTGGAACAGGCTTCTGAGCCATGTGAAGTACAGTCCGTCCTTGATTCAATTTAAGCATAACTTGGACCATTGGATGGGAAATGAGACCTTTACCTTTAGTCTGTTGCCTATGTCTCTGATGGACACAGGCAGAAAATAAATTGTGGCATTACCAAAAATCACCCCTATATAAATGTCTAAAACATAAAATGCGTTCATATTTGGATTGCATGACTACGCTTATAAAGGACCTAGTGGTAGTTAGCCTAGTATACACATATGACCCTATAAGTGCATGTACACCTGTGCATCCACATATCTAAAGCCATAAACAATATGTACATGCATCACCCCCATATTCCTAACATGTTGCAAGATACCTTCTGGAGCACTGGTTGAGAACAATAAGGAATTCACAAAGCATGCCTGAACAGCAATAAAAAACTGCTCATGCCCAAACCAGGGACACAGCACAACGTGTGCTCAGCTTGCTGAAATCACAGGTCTGTTGCTGGGCACTGCAGCATTCACATGCCATGGCCTGTTAGCAGTTTGTAGCATACTACATAACATGATCCTAAAGAAGCAAGGTCCTCCATTGATGACAATAACAGTAAAGTACAGTTTTGTACCTACCATAAATGTAGATGTTCGAGTGTTAATACAGCTGCAGTCATAACAGATGGGTTCTCCTGCCGTCCGGCGGGTCCTCGGTCGGCCGAATTCCAAAGTCTAGGTCCGGCGTCGGTTGTCGTCGCTTCTTCCCTGACGTCAGTACGACAGGGGTATAAAAGAACCAGCCGACGCCATGTTCTTCAGTTTTTCTTGCCCCAGATGTCAGGTGCCCCCAGAAGGAAGGCAATACATAAAATTATGAAGTAATGCAATGCAATATAATCAAAAAACAGTAGTTGCAAGCAAATACACCATAAAAGAATACCCCTAGAGGGGAAGGAGGGAGGGAAACCTGGACTGCAGCTGTATTAGCACTCGAACATCTACATTTATGGTAGGTACTATGTTCATCTTGCATACAGCTGCACTCATAACAGTGGGTAGAATCCCAAAGCTAAGAAAGGGGTGGTAGGCACTAGGTGGAACTAGGAGGAGCCAAAATGGCCTGCAAGACTGCAGTGGCAAAGCCTGCTCTAGATTTGGAGTATAATGGTAGGTTGTAGTGTTTGGAGAAGGTATGCACAGAACTCCAAGTGGCTGCTTCCAAGATATCCTTGGTAGGAACTCCTCTGAGGAAGGCTGCAGAGGTGGCTGTGGCCCTGTTGGAATAAGTTCTAATGCCTGTAGGAACAGTTTCGCCATGAAAGGAATAGCAAAAGCGTATGCAGTGGGCTATCCATTTTGAGATTGTCTGCTTGGAAATTGGCTTTCCTGGAGCTCCCACCGCATAGGCCACAAAGAGCTGTTCTGATTTTCTGAAAGGCTTTGTTCTGTCCAAATAATAATGCAGTTGCCTGTGGATGTCCAAGGAATGAAGTAACCTCTCCCCTTTGTTTTGAGGATTGGGATAAAAAGTAGGTAAATGTATGGCCTGATTTAAAGCTACCCTGGATACCACTTTAGGCATAAAGGAAGGGTTGGTTCGTAATGAAACTCTGTCCTGATGGAAGATGACAAAAGGCTGTACAGCCATGAGGGCCTGTAGTTCTGAAACTCTACGAGCTGAAGTGATAGCCAGAAGGAAAGTTGTTTTCCAGGACAAATATTGCAAATCTGATGAAGCAGCTGGCTCAAAAGGAGGCAAAGTCAGTTTTTCCAGAATGAAATTTAGATCCCAAGCAGGTATTGGTTGTTTCCTTGGAGGTCTTAAATTCTTAGCCCCTCTGAGGAACTGTCTTAAAAGAGGGTGAGAGAATAAAGGAGGATCAGTGTTGTATTCTGCAGAAATGGCTGAGGCATGGATTTTGATGGAGGAGAACGAAAGTCCACTGCTTAGTAGTTCAGCCAAATATTGTAGTATTTGAGGTAAATTCAGTTTTCCAGGGTTCTGGCCCTTTTTCTCATTCCAGACACAAAAAATGTTTCCATTTTATGGAGTAAGCTTTTCTAGTTGATGGCCTTCTGGCCTCCAAAATGACATCCTGCACCTCCTTGGAGAGTAGGGCCTGCTGTGATGATAAGGAATCTTCCATGCGGCTAGATTGAGTGTTTTTAGCTGACTGTGAAGAGTTTTGAAGCTGTGCTGAGTCAGAAGAAGAGGCATTAGAGGCAGGGTCCATGGAGGGGAATGAGTCAGGCTCCTCAGGAGTGGGTACCAGTGTTGCCTTGGCCAGTCCGGAGCAATGAGGATCATCTTTGGTCTGTCTGCTCTGGTCTTCAATAGGACTTTGGGCAGCAGAGGAAGAGGCGGGAAGGCATAAACTGTCATTGATGTCCAGCTGAAAGAGAGAGCGTCCACTCTCCAGGCCTTTGAGTGGAAGGTCCTTGAGCAGAATTTTGTCAATTGATGATTTTTGTGGAAGGCAAAGAGATCTATGTCTGGCCTTCCCCATTCTTGGATTATTTCTGTAAAAACTTTTGGATGCAACATCCATTCATGTGGATCTGTCATACTCCTGCTTAGGTTGTCTGCCAGCGTGTTTTCCTTGCCTGGCAAGTACTGTGCTTGTAGATCCATTTGTAAGTCCATGGCCATGTTCCAAAGTGATATGGCCAGTCTGCATAGGGGATAGGAATGTGTTCCTCCCTACTTGTTTATGTACCACATAACTGTGGTGTTGTCCATTCTTATCAATAGATGACCTGGTAGTAGAAGGTCCTTGAAAGCTATAATAGCATTTATTACTGCTAGCATTTCTTTTTGATTGATGTGAAGGTGCTTTTCTTTTTGGGACCATTTGCCCTGAATGCACCGGTCTGACATGTGCGCCACCCAGGCGTAGTCCGAGGCGTCTGTTGTGATGACTTGATTGTGTTTGCTTGACATGCTTGAGCCCACCACAGAAATTCCTTTTGCAGACATGGAAGTAGTGGTATTATTGTTTCCAAACTGTGGCTGTGTTGAGACCATATGTTTTTTAGGTACCATTGTAGTTTTCTCATATGCAGCTTTGCACATGGGATTAGCAAGATGCAAGATGCCATGAATCCCAGAGCCTGCAGGATTTTCCTTGCAGTCAGCCTGGTGCAATTTGCCAGTGTTTTGAAATATTGAATTAGTTGCCCTTGCTTCTCTGGCGTGAGGTAGGCCATCTGGGTGTTAGTGTCCAAATTGGCACCCAGGAAAATTATATTTCGAGAGGGTATTAGCCTTGATTTCTCTTTGTTGACTGTGTATCCCAGGGAGTTTAATAACATTATTACATAAGCCAGATGTTTCAGAAGAATGTGCTTGCTGTCCGCTTGGATCAGGCAGTCGTCCAAATAAGGGTATATTTGTATCCCTTGAAGTCTGCAGTAGGCAATTACTGATGCCAGGCATTTCGTGAATACTCTGGGCGCAGTAGATAAGCCAAAGGGCAATGCAGAGAATTGATAATGGGTTGAACCTGCAAGAAATCTGAGGTATCTTCTGCAATTTTGTCTGATTGGGACATGCAGGTATGCCTCCTTGAGGTCCAATGTTACCAGCCAAGACTCCTTGCCCAGCATGGGAAGAAGTTGCTGTAGAGTGAGCATCTTGAATTTTGTACAGTAGGAATGTGTTTAGGATGGAAAGATCCAAAATAGGTCTCCAATCTTTTCCCTTCCTTGGCACCAGAAATAGCCTGGAATAAAAACATTGACCTTGTTTCGTGTAGGTACCTCTTGAATAGCTTTTATGTTTATAAGATCTGAAATTTGCTTTTGTGCCTCTGCCCTTTGATTGTGTGGCAGTTTTAGCATGCCTCTCATTTTTGGAAGGGTATGAAAGTGGAATTTGTAGCCTCTGTTTATAATGTCCAGGATCCATTTGTCCTTTGTGACAACATGCCAATTTTGAGAATAGTGCCAGCTTTCCTCCTAAGGGAGCTGCCATTTGAGACCTGGTTGGCCTGCAAAGGGGAAGTCATTGGGTTTGCTTTCTGAAAGATTGTGAGTTGTCCTCACCACCTCTTTGTGTAGGAGCTTGCCATTGTCTGCCTCTGTACGATCCTTGTGGTTGTCCTCTGCCCCTCGGCCTGTATCTGCCTCTTTGGGGTCTGTCCGTGGCAGGAAAGGACCAGTTCTTTGAAGGCAAATTTCTACTAAAACGTGGTGGTTGAACCTGCAGAAATTCTTTCACAGTTTGCATTGATTTAGCTTTTTCCTCCATTTTTCTGTAATACTTCCTCAGCATTTGCCCCAAATAGTACATCCTTTTGAAGAGGGGCATCTAGTAATTTAGCTTTGACATGATCAGGCAAGGTTTGTTCCTTGAGCCAAGCATGCCTGCGTATGACTGAGCCTGTAACAGCAGCTCTACATGAGGCCTCTAGAGCATCAAAACCACATTGTAAGGTATGTTTACCCACTTGTTCTGCACTATGCATCAAATCCTGCAACTCCTTCAATTCTGGTTGTTCAGGTTGTGACATTTTACTTTTCAATTGAGATAACAGAAACTGTTGGTATTTTAGCATATGAAACTGACAGTTTAAGGCCCTCATGGTTAAGGTAGCCGAGGTATATACCTTTTTCCCCCACCTTTCTAAGGATCTGGAATCTCTCTCGGAAGGCAATGGATTTTTGGCAATGGAAGCCTCAACTCCCTTGGGTCCCTGTGAGATGGTTTCTAGGTCAGCAGCATGGCTTTTGTAAAGAAATTGGTGTGAGTCAGGAACCCTATAGTACCTGTCAGGCTTAACTGGAGCTGGAGGTAGAGAGTCCGGGTTAAGGCAGGCCTCCGAGTAAACATCATCTAGGATGTCCAAGACAGGAGGTATAGCCAGAGGCCTGTGCTGGGGTAACAAAAGAAATTCCCTGAGCCTTTTCTTGGAATCTGAATAATCCTGGCCTTCCCAGTGGAAGTGTTCCCTTAAGGTATGCAAAGTCTCCCCAAATGAGAAATCCTCAGGGGGGGATACAGAAGGAATAGACTCCTCTGCATCAGAGTCTTCAAAAGGGGAGTAAGCCTGTTCCTGATCATCAGAGTGTTCTGAAATAATGGATCCCTGATCAGAAGAGGGGGAATCTTCCTCCACTCTGGGCCTTTTGTCCGGAGGTGGCTGAGAACCTCTGATTAGAGTAATTAAATCCTCAGCCATTTTAAGCATCTGTCTCTTAGGCATGGGGCCTGGAGATGGGCCCTGTGTAACTGGTCTCTTAGGGTGCATGGTTGCTTTAGACTTGGTGAAAGCCTTGATGGAGAAAGAAGAGGAAGGTCTGAAGACACCTTGAGTGGAGGTGGACCTGTCCATATTCTGTGATTCAACGCCAAGAGTGGCTTCGGTATCTGTAGTCGGGGTGTGGGCCGAGGTGCCTGCGACCTTGGGTACAGGAGACACCGCCAAAGATGTGTCGTCGGTAGTCAGGGGCTGCGTAGGTGCCTCACTGAGAACCGGACCACGTGTAGTCGGTTTTGGCGTGGTGTCGGTAGAGGCCGCGGACCTCGAGTGTCGGTCCTTGTCTTTGCGTTTTTTAGACAAAACCGGTGTCGGCGTATCCGACGACATGGTATAGTTAAATGCTTTCCCAAAAAAATGCTGGGCGAACTCCGCCCGTCGCTTAATAGTGCGTTTGTTGAATGTAGCACAACAGTGACAGACCGAGACGTCGTGGTCTGGGCCTAAACAAGGTATACAGAGGGAATGGAAATCCTTATGCGGTATTTGCTTCCCACAAGAAATACAATTATTAACTTTGTCTGACATCGGTCTGAGGCAAGAAAAGTTTCCCCAACGGGGTACTTAGCTTTTAAGAAGACTTCGGTTTTCCAAATTTGTCGTAATCTCAGGAGCTGGCCGACCGGCACTTGCGAACTGCTTCTGCTTCGGGCACCGCGCGGCAAGAAAGACTGAAGAACATGGCGTCGGCTGGTTCTTTTATACCCCTGTCGCACTGACGTCAGGGAAGAAGCGACGACAACCGACGCCGGACCTAGACTTTGGAATATGGCCGACCGAGGACCCGCCTGACGGCAGGAGAACCCATCTGTTATGACTGCAGCTGTATGCACGATGAACATCAGACAGCACCTACCAGCTGCATCACAGGCCACACAGTATATAGCAATTCAGGTGAAGCAAAAATTTCTAGTCCACTTCCGAGTGCTGACATGTACACAGTAGCTGTGCAGTGTCACACAGAACAATATGATTCATGCACAATTCTGTACATCTTTTCACATAAGCAGGTGCATTTTGCAGACAGAGTGACTTTTTTCCATGCATTAGATCATGCATGAAGAGTAAGGTTATCATACGTGTGCCAGCCACCTTAGGCACACATTATGGCAAGGTGATTTTCTCACTACTGTAAATCCACTTAAAAATGGAAGGCTTAATTCAGTAAGACACTTTAAAACCAAGTGTAAAGGTCTATCCTGCCTAATCATTAGCTCCTCCACCTATCAATTGGGTAACATACCCCACAGCATACTATGCTACTCCCAAGGGAAGGGGACTATAGTACAAATGACTGAGTAATAAGCTGCAGAACTGGATGTCCACCGTGTTGTTATAAAGAAACCCCTTCATGTCTTTACATTCCTAAGAAACTGACCTACGCATAATTTTCCTAGACACAGCACCCAACTTTACTATAGTTAAGAGATTTTACAGTAATATGGCCACCTCTTGCAAATTTGCTTTGTGGAAACATTTTACTACAGTATTTTTTGCACGCAGGCATTAAACTCAAGTACTCTCAACATGCACTCATCTGTGCTGTTTCTACACTGAATATGTAGCTACTGTGTTTTCTACATTTTTCTAACTCATGTCATGAACCCTAATAACATAACACAGGCAGAAAGCCATTCTTCTTGTGACAAGCAAGCAGGCGTATGAAAAAACGACAAGCAGCAATGAATGTTTTATAAAATTTTTATACAGAACATGTGCAAACATATACAGTACAGAGGCATGTAAAGGTAGATTATCTTATATGTAGAGACCGTTCATTGCTTTAAACTTGCTTCTTCTGGAGATGTGCCAGTGCTCCAAACTGGTTCTTTAATATGTTCAGGTATTTTTTCTAGTGTTGTCTGAAACAGAAAAAAAACATTGGTTATTTAGTGCTAAAGAAAATAACCTTGCTAAAACCATACCATGGCTCACCTACCATTATCTGAGATAGAAACCATGGTGAATGATAACATTTCTGTCACTGTATATCTGTTTACATCTTTTTGAGTGGCAACATAAAGGACTAGCACTGGAAGAATCCACCCCCCCCAGTGAATGACACTAAAACCAGTAGCAGCGTGGGCACTCCAAATGGCTGACAAAAAAGTCCTGGAGTACTGGAACAAAATGGCTGGGAATGTAAAGTAGCAGATATTCAATAAATACCTGAAGAATGATGATGTGATAAGAAATGGAGACAGTTACCGTGAGAAAAGATGCCAGGAGTGCTCCTAGGGATACTAAATGCCTAAAATGTAAGAAAAAGTACTACAGCTATGAAAAAGGCTCAGCAGGACATATGTATGCATTGTGCCCTGCTCTACAGACATCAGCTACATAAGTATTACACAAAGATGGAAATGGTCCAGAGCTGCAGGCAGAAGTCACATGTGAAGAGGTCCTAGCAATCAGGATTTATCTAATGCACTATTTTATCTACTTGCATATTTATTAAATAGGTAAGTGGGTCAGAGTGAAATCTATTTTCAGCCAAGACCGATGGTAAGAATTACCATTTACAATAAATTAAGAGTCAAATAATGAAAACATAATGCTCAAAACAAATAAGTGAACTTAATAACAAGAGACGAATAATAATCTGACTTGTTAAGAAACATTCTATTAATCACAAACCATTGTAGAAACATATTAATTTATGAAATAATTGCTAAAGTTAATGAAGATGCCTAATCTCTATATAGAACTAGAAATACAAACATTTTCACTATTTTTTTCTTCCTGTCCATAAACAAAGATTCTAGTTTCTCAATTGTATGCATTCTATTTTATTTAGTCTCTTCCCACTTACCTTTAGCTGCCATAACAGAAGCCTCTAATTCATGCTCCTAAAATACGTCATCTTATCGTATCCCCTTATATAGGGATACTACTGAAACAATGAGTGGCGATGCACAATTTACAGGTATAGCCCTTGTTTAATCTTAATTTTATATCCAGAAAATACCTGACTATCTCAAAACCTTCCACACCACCAAAATGTCCTTTTCTGGATTTATCAACTGCAAAGCAATATCAACTGGAAATAAAGGCAACCTTTCTTGATTATCATACTAATTATATCTTAGAATTTCTGAGTCCCTTATTTTCTGTGCCAATGGCTCGAAATATAAAGCAATACCACAGGGGAAAGGTGTAGCCCTGCCTGGTTCCTCTGTTGAATAAAACTTATCAGACAGGAACCCTCCTACTAATTCTTGCTTCCAATCCTTCATATATTCTCCCAATTAACCTTATCATTACATCAGGGAACACAAATGCCTCCATTGTTCTACTCAAAATTCCAGCTTACTCTGCCAAATGCTTTTTCATCAGCAAGACTAACCAAGAACAGTGACATTTTCTTACATTCTGCTTCTCTCTGGATCACCATTGTACTGTTAATGTTGTTAAATGCTTGCCTCTCTGCTACAAAACCATACCTATCCATGTCTATCAATTCTGGCAGCCCCATTGCCCCCAAACTGTTTTATCCAGTCTCATTTTCAGCAATACAACCCCAAGTTAGCCACCTGATTAGGTTTATTTCCGTCCCCCACATCTATTACATAATACAGCTCATTCTCAGACCACCACCCACTTCTCATATCAACTGCCCATTCAAATACATTAGCAAATATTGGAATTTCTGTCTTATAAGTTGTCCAGTTAATCTCAACTTTATTTTGTCCACAATTTAACCAATACAACTCATTAAAATACCATAACTTTGCAAAACTGTGAACAATTTTCTTCAAATTTCATACAAGTCAAACTTCAGCTCTTCCCAGTTGAGAGATTTAGTTCTTTGTAGGTCATGTCATGCCAAATCTTTTACATCAAAATACATGATGCCTAGTGTATAACAAACACCTCGGTGAGCTTGACTATTTAGCCCTACCCTCTTCCCTCAGCAGAGAAAAAATCCACAATATATTTCTGTAATAACCAAATAATCAAATTAATTATTCAGAAAAACACAGCGCTATGAATGTCTGTAGAATTACAATGTTTAAAACATAACTGCATTTGGTTCTTCACTTGCCAAAAAAAGAAGTTATGTACTTACCATAACGTTTGATGTTTTTAGTCCATCTCGCCCTTCATTCTTACACTTGGGATCGGAGTCGAACCTCGGCTCCGACTCGGCCATACTCTAGCTCAAAAACATCTGGTTGGCTCGTGGCTAGGAGGTATCCCACAATGCATCACTAACATAACCCAGATCTTATTTGCTGCAAGGAGAAACATATAGAGACAAACAAACCAAGTTGAAAGGACCAAACATAATAAAAAGGCAGTAGACACTCTACCCCCCCCCAGGTCCTCAAGGAAGGGGGCAGGAGGGTGGGTTTGTAAGAATGAAGTGCGAGATGGACTACAAACATTGAACGTTATGGTAAGTACATAACTTCTTTATGTTCTGTAGTCCTATCTCGCCTTCATTCTTACTCTTGGGACAGCATCCTTAGCACCTTCATCTTGGGTGGCTCATTTGAAAATGCTGCTGAGTACTGTGGAACCAAAGGAAGACCTGTTCCTGGAAGCCATATCCAATTTGTAGTGAGTAATGAATGTATGAGGTGAAGCCCATGTTCCTGCAGCACAAATATTATCTATTGGAATTTTTGCCTGAAAAGCCACCGAGGTAGATACAGACCTGGTAGAATGAGCCTTCACCTTGAAGGGGAGATGTTTGCCACTGGATGAATAGACAAAGGAAATGCAGCTGGAAATCCAGTGAGATACTGTGACTTTAGAAACTGGAGGGCCCTTCCTAGTATCTGAAAAGGAAACAATTGATCTGACCTTCTAAAATCTTTCGTTCTGTCCAGATAAAAACGCAATTGTCTATGCACATCCAGTTGGTGAAATTTGTGCTCTGCCTTGTTAGAAAAATTAGGGAAGAAAAAGTACAGTTGTGTACACTTACCATAAATGTAGATGTTGGAGTGTATTCACTGTTGTAGTCATCACATTTGGGTTATCTGCTTGCAGTAGCCCTCAGTCGGCCTGATTAACAAAGTCTTGTGTCCTGTGTCAGTTGCTGTCCCTTCTTCCGTGACGTCAGGTCATCAGGGATATAAAACATGCAGCCGACGCCACTACATCCGTTTTTCTTGTCCCAGATGTCAGGTGCCCCCCTAATGGAAGCAATTAAATCTATAAATATACAAGGTTATACCTCCAACAAAAAAGCAAATACACCAAAAAGCTTTTGAGCATTGTAAAGGAGAGTAGTGGTATAGCCAAAAGAAGTAAGGGGGCTGGAGGGAGGGTAACCAGGACTGCAACAGTGAATACACTTGAACATCTACATTTACGGTAAGTGTACACAACTGTACTATGTTTTTTGTGTTTCACTGTTGCAGTCATCACATTTGGGTAGACTCCCAAAGCTAAGGATGGGAGGAGGAATTTAGATAGCATTAGGACCAGCTATAAGGCCCTGCAAGACTGCAGTGGCAAAGCCAGCTCTGGATTTAGAGAAAATTGGCAGATGGTAATGCTTGGTGAAAGTATTACAGAACTCCAGGTAGCAGCTTCTAGATGTCCCTGGTAGGGACACCTCTGAGAAAGGCTGTAGAGGTAGATGCAGCCCTGGTTGAGTGGCGTCTGATCCCCTGTGGGATATGTTTTCCATGGTGCTTGTAGCAGAAATTAATGCAATGGCCTATCCATTTGGAAATGGTTTGCTTTGAAATGGCCTTCCCCTCTGCCCGTGTAGCAAATGCCTCCAGCAGTTAGTCAGATTTCCTTTGAGGTTTAGTCCTGTCCAAGTAGAATCTAAGTTGTCTGTGCACATCTAAGGAGTACAGTATCCATTCCCCTTTGTTTTGTGGATTAGGAAAGAAGGTTGGCAAATGAATGGACTGATTAAGGGCCACACTGGATACCACCTTGGGCATGAAGGAGGGATTGGTCCTGAGGGATACCCTGTCCGTATGAAAGATGATGAAAGGCTCCACTGCCATGTGGGCCTGTAATTCAGATACCCTTCTTGCTGAGGTGATTGCTAAAAGGAAAGCTGTTTTCCAAGAAAGGAATTTTAAGCCTGCAGTAGCAGCTGGCTCGAAAGGAGGAAGAGTGAGTTTCTCCAATACAAAGTTAAGGTCCCAGGCTGGAGTTGGAGGTCTCTTGGGTGGTTGTAGATTTTTGGCCCCTCTGAGGAACTGCTTGAGCAGTGGATGAGAGAAGAGGGGAGGTTCTGTGTTATAATGAGCTGAAATGGCTGAGGCATAAATCTTGATGGAGGAGAAAGGCCCTTGCGAAGCATCTCAGTTAAGTATTGTAAAATCTGAGGTAAAATGGGCACTGCTGTGCTCATCCCTTGAGAATGGTTCCAGGCACAGAATCTTTTCCATTTCTCAGCATAAGATTTTCTAGTACTAGGCCTCCTTGCCTCTAAAATTATATCCATCACTGGTTTACTGAGGGATGGTAAAGGAGAGATTAGGTAATTAGCCAGGCTGCTGGGTTCAGTGTTTGAAGCTGAGGGTGCAGAATCTGGTTCTTCTGCTGAGACAATAGGGTAGGAGTCTGAGGCAGGTGCCATGGGGCCAACAGTGACACACTGCGCAAGAGGGGGTACCAGTATTGGAGTGGCCAGTCTGGAGCAATTCCAAATTGTCCTTTGTTTGTCTTGTTTGATCTTTAGTAGTACTTTGGAGAGCAGAGGCATAAACTGATAAGTTATTCCAGCTGAAGGAAAGAGCTTTCACTTTCCAAGCTTGTTTCTGGGGAGTCCTTGTGCAAAATTAGTCCAACTGATAGTTCTGGGGGGAGGCTAACAGGTCTATATCTGGGCTCCCCCATTTGCTTGTTAACATGTTGAAAATCCTTGGTTCCAGTTTCCACTTGTGTAGGTCCATGAGGTTTCTGCTTAGTTAGTCTGCCACTGCATTTAGTTTTCCTGGCAGGAATTGAGCTTGAAGATGCACTTGGTAGCTCAGGGCTGTGTTCCACAATGCCATGTCTAGTCTGCAGAGGGGGTAAGAATGTGTAACCCCCCCTGCTTGTTTATGTACCACATAACAGTGGTGCTGTCCGTCTTTACCATTAATTGTCCTGGAAGAATGTGGTCTTTGAAGGCTGTCAGAGCATTCTGTACAGCTAACATTTCTTTTTGATCGATATGCAGGTGCATTTGACTTGGGTTCCATTTGCCCTGAATGCACTTCCCTGCCAGGTGAGCCCCCCATGCATAGTCTGATGCATCTGTTGTTAGGGTTTGGGTGGCAGGGGGTAGTGTGAATGGTAGTCCCTTGTTTTGGTGGCAGGCCTCTGCCCATCAAAGAAACTCTAGGCATAGGCAAAGTATGCCAGGAATCATTGCTTCCAGATCCTGAGAATGTTGACACCATAGGCTTTTTAGATACCATTGTAGCTTCCTCATATGCAGTCTTGCATATGGAATTAGAAGAATGCAGGAGGCCATGAACCCCAAGGCTTGTAGTATTTGCCTTGCAGATAAGCAGGGTTTTTGCGGCCACTTGTTTGAAGTAGGCTGTCAAATGAATTTGTTTCTCTGGCGTGAGGAAAGCCATCTGGGAAGCTGTATTCAAGCTTGCTCCCAGAAATATAATTTGTTGACAGGGTACCTAGTGTGATTTCTTTTCGTTTATGGTGTACCCCAGACAAGTTAGCACCCTTTGTACAAAGGCCAGATGATTCAAAAGTATGTCCTGGCTTTCTGCCCGAATTAGACAATCGTCCAGGTATGGGTATATATGAATATTTCTTTGCCTGCAAAATGCAATGACTGGAGCTGGGCACTTTGTGAATACCCTGGACGCAGTAGATAAGCCAAAGGGCAGTGCAGAGAACTGATAATGCGTGTATAGCCTGCTTTGAAGCGTAGGTATCTTCTGCAAGATTCCCTGACTGGGATCTGCAGGTATGCTTCCTTTAAATCTAGTATTGCCAACCAGGTGTCTTTGCCTAGCATAGGGAGCAACTGGTGAAGAGTCAGCATCTTGAATTTTGGAATCACCAAAAAGGTGTTTAGAATAGACAGGTCCAGGACAGGACGTCATGAACCGTCTTTTCTGGGTACCAGGAAAAGTCTCGAGTAGAAACCTTGTCCCTTTTCCTCTTCTGGTACCAACTGAATAGCCTCCTTGCTTAAGAGAGAAAGTACTTGCTTTTGGGCCTCTGCCCACTGATTTGGGGGTAGATCTGGCCATCCACTTGATGTTGGTAACGTGTGGAAGTGAAATCTGTATCCCTGGGACTATATTTAAAACCCATTTGTCCTGGGTATTGAGATCCCAGTTCTTTGCATGAAGAGCAATCTTTCCCCCCAAAGGGGCAGTCAGTTGAGAAGTGCATGGAAGTTTTAAAAAGAAGTCATTGAGACAGTTTACCATAGG